>NC_045964.1:66808612-67028712 GCF_010909765.2 Amblyraja radiata
GAGAGAAAGAGTGTGTGTGAGAGAGAGGGAGAGAGAGGGATCTGAACAGATAGACATATGAGAAGAGGCGGACACCTTTAATGCACATACAAGAGTCCAGATGTTACCAGGGTACATTTTCGGTAAATATAAAAGCCTGTCTGTCTCTTGGAGCAACTATAATTGGACGACATGATGACATTAATTCATTAATTGACTGTTCATTGACTGCTGTTCGTTTATTATTATTATAGTATCTTCCCAATTAATTAAAAAAAAACGATTGCCATTGTACCAATATATCTTACAACAAAAATACCCCGTGACAATCAAGCCCCTGTGTTCAGCTTTCCAATGCCACAGTCATATTTTCAGCCTTATATTTTCTCTGTCTGTAATTCTTCTAATGAAAAGCAGATAAAGGTTGTTGAGTTCAACGAAGGGCAGAGCCCTTGTCAAGCATTTGTGTCTGTCAGAAGTGCTCAATGGTATGAAGAAAGATTTTAAAGCCCTTCTCTCCTCACCCCTCTGATCTTCCTCCATACTTTCTTTTTAATTTCAGAGCAGCCGATTGTAAAGAGCCTTTGAGGCCCTTCAGCCATTCATCGTGCGTGGTCCCTTGGCGCAGCGGTAGAGTTGCTGCCTTACAGCGCCTGAGACCCGGGTGCGATCCTGACCGCGGGTGCTGTCTGCACGGAGTTTACACGTTCTCCCCCGTGACCTGCGTGGGTTCGCCCCGGGATCGCTGGTTTCCTTCCCACACTCCAAAGACGTACAAGGTTTTGTAGGTTAATTGGCTTGGGTAAAAATTGTAAATCGTCCCTAGTGTGTGTAGGATAGTGTAAGTGTGTGGGGATCGCTGGTCGGCGTGGACTCGACGGGCCGAAGGGCCTGTTTCCGAGCTGTAGTTTTAAACTAAACTGAACTAAACTAAACAGTAGGGAAATACAACCATGGCAGCTGGACTATTGAGCCTTACCCTGGTGTCTTATGTTCACACGTTCATAAGTCACAGGAGCAGAATTAGGTCGTTCGGTCCATCAAGTCTACTCCGCCATTCAATCTTGGCTGATCTATCTTTCCCTCTCAACTCCATTCTCCTGCCTTCTCCCCATAACCCCTGACACCTGCACTAATCAAAAACCTGTCAATCTCTGTTGTGAACCCAATGACTTGGCCTCCATAGCCATCGGTGGCAATGAATTCCACAGATTCATGACCCTCTAACTAAAGAAATTCTCCTCGCCTCCTTTCTAAAGTTACATTCCTTTATTCTGAGGCTGTGCCCTCTGGTGCTAGATTTTCCCACTAGTGGACACATCCTCCCCGCATCCACTCTATCCAGGCCTTTCAGTATTCTGTTAAGTTTCAATGAGGATCCCCCCAGCATCCAGCGAGTACAGGCCCTGTGATGTCAAACGCTCATCGTGCGTTAACCCACTCGTTGCTGGGGTCATTCTCCCTAACCTCCCACGGACCTTCTCCAACATCAGCACGTCCCTCCTCAGATAGGGGGCCCACAACTGCTCACAATGTCCTTTGTGTGAATACTGTCTGTTGGGATTCAGTGTTTGGCTGAGACTGCCCTTGGTGATTAAAGACTGATATTTTCCTTATGGTTTCTTGATCTCCATGTGTTCCAGGCCATATTTCCTCTTTTTTGCAGAGGTACTCAAACGGCCTATAACCCCTTTTGCACTTTTACAAGATCAAGATTTTGGTATTGACTTCCTTCTGAACCTTGTGAATGTTGTAGTCGGCAGGGCAGTACTCTGCATATCGCCAACTAACCAACAAACCTGTACGCCTTTGGAGTGTGGGAGGAAACCGAAGATCTCTGAGTAAACCCACACAGATCACGGGGTGAACGTACAAACTCCACACAGACAGCACCCATAGTCGGGATCGAACCCGGGTCTCTGGCGCTGCATTTTGCTGTAAGGCAGGAACTCTACCGCTGTGCCACCGTGACTGCCAAACTGAACTGACTTCTTAGAGTAGTATAGCAATACAGCATATACACAGGGCCTTCGGCCCATCAAACCTGTGCCAACCTTCAACTATCCATTGACACTAATCCCACCTTAATACCATTTTATTCTCCCATATGAGAGGCACAGATAAGGTAGGCAGGCAGTCACAATCTTTTTCCCAGGATCGACAAATAAAATATAGACGTAAGGTTAGAGGAGAACAGTTGCTTGGGGTAAGTTTTTTACACTGAAGGGGGGTGAGTGCCTGGAATGCGCTGCCAGTGGTTGAAGAAGGTACATTAGTGGCATTTGATAGATCGGCACGTGAATATGCAAGGAATGGGGAGATATGGGTTATGTGCAGGTAGATAAGTAGATAAGGAACTGCAGGTGCTGGTTTATACCGAAGATAGACACAAAATGCTGGAGTAACTCAGCGGGTCAGGCAGCATCTCTGGAGAAAAGGAACAGGTGATGTTTCGGGTTGGAACTTCTTCAGACTGATAGATAATTTTTCTATCTCTCAGTCTGAAGAAGGGTACCGACCCAAAATGTCACCAATTCCCTTTCTCCAGAGATGCTGCCTGACCCGCTGAGTTACTCCAGCATTTTGTGTCTATCTAGGATAAGTGATGGTCTTGGCATCATGTCCAGCACAGACATTGTGGGGGGAAGGGCCTGTTCTTGTTCCAGCTGAACTGTTCTATGTTTTATGATCTATTCCTGTCCATCCTTCCCAGATTTTACCGTTCACTTATACTCCAAGGGCAATCTGCGACGTCCTATAAACCTATCATCTTTGTAGGCTTAGAAGGTGAGAGTAAACCTGAGGAATTGAAGGACACTCTGTTGTTACAGGGAGGACATGCAAACTCCTCACACGCAGCACCTGCTCACTGGTGTTGTGAGGCAGCAGGTCTACTGGCTGCTCTTCTCCTGTGACGGTCCCCTGACCCTAACCTGAATCGTCCTAGCACAACCAGAGAGCAATGCTGAACGACCATCCACCTCTTTGAGGACCCACGCACGGACTATCCTTGATCGGACTTTACCTTGCGCTAAAGGTTATCCCCTTCTCATGTATCTGTACACTGTAAATGGATCGATTGCCATCATGTATTGTCTTTCCATTGACCGGTCAGCACACAACAAAAAGCTCTTCACTGTACCTCAGTCGGTACACGTGACAATGACCTAAACTGAACTGAATTTTTCTTAGGTGGACAAAAATGCTGGAGAAACTCAGCGGGTGAGGCAGCATCTATGGAGCGAAGGAAATAGGCAACGTTTCGGGTCGAAACCCTTCTTCAGACGCGAAACGTCGCCTATTTCCTTCGCTCCATAGATGCCGCCTCACCCGCTGAGTTTCTCCAGCATTTTTGTCTACCTTCGATTTTCCAGCATCTGCAGTTCCTTCTTGAACTTTTCTAATGTTAGGGCAGGCAAGTACTTGATTTGATGTTAGTGTCTTTAGATTATCCATCATGATCCCTTTTGCCTCCACTCCGGAAACTGATGCAAATTAATTGTCCAATACCTTCTCCACTTCCTTATGTTCAATCACCATATCATTATTATCAGTTTTCAAGAAAGACCATTTCTCCTGTACACATCAATATCCCAGCTATTGTATTTTTGTTGTATTTTCTCTTCTTGTAATTCTGTAACAAGGTTGTTATTTCGGCCAAGGAAGCCCAGCTTGGCCACATCAGGGGATCGTTGGCGCCTCAACCCCAGCCGCGTGGAAACGACTCCCCCCGGTGGAAGAGGTCATTGATCAAACCTTCACGAGCCGTCGTCAGCGTTAAACCGTCTGGCAGCTCGTTCGGAATGCGGTGGCGGCAGCGCGGGCGGCAAAAGGGTCCCCACTTCCGTGCCATCGTCGTTCGCAGCGTGGCTGGCTCCGGCGCCGTTCTGCTCCGAGACTCAGCCAAGGCGATGGAAGTCAGAGCAAGCTGCAATCCTCAGTCATGTCGCAGCCAAGGCAAGGGGTGAAAGCAAGGATAGAAAACAAACAGCCGACTGAGAAGTAAAGCAAAAGGAAGCGAGCGGAGAGCGAGTGTAAATGAGAAATAAAATAACGATTGACGTGAAAATGATTTGACTCTGGTCTCGGACCAGATGTCTTAGCCTCAGAATTAAAGGGCCCTCTTTTAGAAAGGAGGTGAGCAGGAACTTTAGTCAGAGGGTAGTGAATCTGTGGAACTCATTGCCACAGAGGGCTGTGGAGGCCAAGTCAGTGGATATTTATAAGGCAGAGATAGACAAATTCTTGATTTGAATGGGTGTCAAGGGTTAAGAAAAGTCAACCATCTCAAAAAGCGTAGTACCCAAGACTTGGGCCGAATGCCAGATTTACATTACACCCAGTGTGGCTCCTCTTGGTTTCAGTTATGTTGCTGCCCAATTCTCAAAGTGTCCATTCACCTTGAGCATCGTCTGCTCCGATCGATCCTTTTTCACACCATACACTCTTTCATATCTCGAGTTTCTCACTCCCCTGACTCTCAGATTAGCTACCCTCTGACTAAAGAAGTTCCTCCTCACCTCCTTTCTAAAAGAGCGCCCCTTAATTCCGAGGCTGTGACCTCTGGTCCTAGACTCTCCCACCAATGGAAACATCCTTTCCACATCCACTCTATCTATGACTTTCATTATTCGGTAGGTTTCAATGAGGTCCTCCCTCAACCTTCTAAACTCCAGCGAGTGGAGGCCCTGTGCTGTCAAACGCTCATCATATACTAACCCACTGTTCAATAAGGAATTGCAGATACTGGAAAATCGAAGGTAGACAAAAGTGCTGGAGAAACTCAGCGGGTGAGACAGCATCTATGGAGCGAAGGAAATAGGCAACGTTTCGGCCCGAAACGTTGCCTATTTCCTTCGCTCCATAGGTGCTGCCTCACCCGTTGAGTTTCTCCAGCACTTTTGCCTACCATATACTAACCCACTCATTCCTGGTTCACTCATTCTTGTAGTTTTGTGGCTAGTCCCAAAGTTCCTTCTCCAATGACAAACACAAAACTCCAAAACCCCCTCCCCACTCTCCTTTAGGATGCATTTTAATAACCGACTCACTTTTAACCAAAGTTTTTATCCACCTGTTCCAATACGTATGTACATCAGTGGGCGGCACAGTGGCGCAGCGGTAGAGTTGCTGCCTTACAGCGCCAGAGACCCGGGTTCGATCCTGACCAGGGGTGCTGTCTGTACGGAGTTTGTAACGTTCTCCCTGTAACCATGTGGGTTTTCTCCTGGTGCTCCGGTTTCCTCCCACACTCCAAAGACGTGCAGGTTTGTAGGCTAATTGACATCCGTAAATTGTAAATTGTCTCTGGTGTTGAGGATAGTGCTAGTGTATGGGGTGATTGGTGGTTGGCGCTGACTTGATGGGCCGAAGGGCCTGTTTCCATGCTATGTCTCTAAATTCTGAAGTAAAGACTATCAAAATTTGCTTCTGTGATGCAATGTTTTTCTACATTTAAGCTGCATTAGAAGCTGTGGCCATTTCTGATGTTGCCAATCTCTGATTAAAACTGGTAGATTAAAAAGGCTCAGGAGGTCAGGCAGCATCTGTGGAGAAAAGGAACGGGTGACCTTTCGGCTCGAGGCCCTTCGTCAGATTTCGGTTTTGACCCGAAACGCCATCTGTTCCTATTCTCCAGAGATGCTGCCTGACCCGTTGAGTTACTCCAGCATTTTGTGTCTACCATCTGACCTGAGATATTAACTCTGCCTTTCTCCCTCCAGAGATGCCGCCTGGTCTGCTGAGTGCATCCGACATTCTGTGCCTAAAGGGCGGGACGGTGGCACAGCGGTAGAGCTGCTGCCTTACAGCGCCGGGGTCCTGGGTTCGATCCCGACCACGGGTGCCGTCTGTACGGAGTTTGCACGTTCTCCCCGTGAACCTCGTGGGTTTTCTCCAGGGCTCTACTTTCCTCCCACACTCCGAAGATGGACAGGTTTGTAGGCTAATTGTAAATTGTCCCTAGTGTGTGTGTGTGTGTGTGGGTTAGTGTTAGTGTGTGGGGATCGCTGGTTGGCGGGGACGCGTTGGGCCGAAGGGCCTGTTTCCGCGCTGTACCTCTAAACTGTATTAAACTAAATCCCAGCTTTGCAGCATCTGTGAGGTTTTGCTTTGGAACTGTCCCAGGCGACTGGTCTGTCTCTTTAGGGGCACCCAGTCGCCCAACCCTCCAGGGAACCAGTCCCCAAGTCATCCGACTGAACAGGCTGCAAATCAAGGGCGCGAAATTCACTTGCTCGGCACCTACTGTGGAAGGACCTAAAAATACGGGAAGAGAACAACACCCTATGGTAAAACTGGGCCAACTAAAACTGTGATTTGATTCATGTTGTATGTCAGAGCGGTTCGGCTGCCAAAACGTTTGCTCACAGAATCTTGACTTGGTGCTCAGAATCTGGATGGTTCTTGCGTAAACTTTTTGCTGGCTTTCTAAAACTTCGCAGCAGAGGAGTTTGAAAGTAGCGGCAAAAACCCGACCAATATGTTATTGCTCCCGCTTTTTGTCCCCATCTTCGGCGTAAGCCAGCATTTGCAGTTCCTTCCTGCTCATTTCAATAGACAATAGACAATGGGTGCAGGAGTAGGCCATTCGGCCCTTCGAGCCAGCACCGCCATTCAATGTGATCACGGCTGATCATCCACAATCAGTACCCCGTTCGAGCCTTCTCCCCCATATCCCCTGACTCCGCTATCTTTAAGAGCCCTATCTAGCTCTCCCTTGAAAGAATCCAGAGAAGCAGCCTCCACCGCCCTCTGAGGCAGAGAATTCCACAGACTCACCACTTTCGTCTGCTCTTGCACGAAGTCTCCTCAAGGTATGCCTACTTTGAAGAAGCCCAACTCCCTGTCTGAAGAAGGGGTCTCGACCCAAAACGTCACCTACTCCTACTCTCCAGAGATGCTGCCTGGCCCGTTGCATTACTACAGCCTTTTGTGTTTGTCTTTGATATTTTAAGTTGATTTTGCACTTTAAAAGCACCCCCGGTGGAAACGTGGCAACTAAGTTAATTGCGTAGGGAGGAACTGCAGATGCTGGTTTAAACCGAAGAGAGACACAAAAAGCTGGAGTAACTCCAGCAGGACAGGCAGCATCTCTGGAGAGAAGGAATGGGTGACGTTTCGGGTCAAGACCTGAAGAAGGGTCTCGACCCGAAATGTCACCTATACCTTTCCTCCAGAGATGCTGTCCAACCCGCTGAGTTACTCCAGCTTTTTGTGTCTGCCTGAGTTAATTATTTTGGAACAATGAGGGGCAGCAATTTGATTGAGCGTTTTTTTAGACAAAAATAGAAATGTTATAGAATTCCTTTGCCAGTAGTTTTAAAGTGCCGGTTTTTTATGTTATAATGAACAATGCAGCATCGCGGTTAAAATAGCAGACTAGAGGGATCTACCACAGCTAAAGAAAGGGATGTTATCCCACATCATCCCAGAGCAGGGCCTCAGTGAAAAGAAGCACACGTCAGGAGATAAGGGCAATCATGAGTTCACAGTCTTCTCAGAAACATCACCTGCACATCCATCCTGTCAAGCCCCATAATAATGAGGACTGTCTTTTACATACATATCTTGGGTGCAAAGGAGAATTATTCCAATCTCTTTTGCAGTCAACTTAGAATAGGATTATCATGTATTTCCCCAGCATATCATCACCAAGGGAATATCACGGAAATTCATGTCAGTTGCAAACTCGCAGATAAGACACCTTGCATTCCCGATCTATAAGATTTTGCACTATGATTTATTTTGCATTGTAACTAAACCTAGCATGTACGATCTGATTGTTCGCAGATAGTTTGGATACAAATCCCCCATTCCAATCTTGTTGATTTTGCAGGAAATTTTGTTTTGTTGTGGCTTCCGTTTTAAATTCACACACTTTGCTTAAGCCCCCCGTCCCACTTAGGAAACCTGAACGGAAACCTCTGGAGACTTTGCGCCCCACCCAAGGTTTCCGTGCGGTTCCCGGAGGTTCCCGGAGGTTTTTGTCAGTCTCCCTACCTGCTTCCACTACCTGCAACCTCCGGCAACCACCTGCAACCTCCGGGAACCGCACGGAAACCTTGGGTGGGGCGTGAAGTCTCCAGAGGTTTCCGTTCAGGTTTCCTAAGTGGGACAGGGGCATTAAACCACTTGGGATTATTTTCCACGCAATTTTATTTGGAAGTTGCTGCTCCAGAAAACACGGTAAGATTCAAAGTGGACTGTCTGAAGAGGTTCTCGACACGAAACGCAATCGTCTTTCGTTATCTCCAGAGATGCTGCCTATCCCGCTGAGTTCATTAGATCATAAAATCGTAAGTGATAGGGGCAGAATTAAGCCATTCGGCCCATCAAGTCTACTCCATCATTCAATCATGGCTGATCTATCTCTCCTTACTAACTTCATTCTCCTGCCTTCTCCCCATAACCTCTGACACCATCCTAATTAAGAATCTGTCTATCTCTGCCTTAAATATATCCACTGACTTAGCCTCCACAACCTTCTTTGGTAAATAATTCCACAGATTCACCACCCTCTGACTAAAGAAATTCCTCCTCATCTCCTTCCTAAAAGAATGTCCTTTAATTCTGAGGCTATGACCTCTAGTCCTAGACCCTCCCACTGGTGGAAACATTCTCTCCACATCCACTCTATCCAGGCCTTTCACTATTCTGTATGCTTCAGTGAGATCCTCCCTCATTCTTCTAAACTCCAGCAAGTCCGGGCCCAGTGCGGGTCAAACACTCATCATATGTTGATCACATTCCTAACACAGTGAAGGCTGTTTAATGCTACTCTTCCCAGTGTGGAATGTGGCGCAGATTTGAAGTGCTCTCAGTCAGGGAGAGCAGAGCTTTCATGCTGTCCACAGTAGGGCAAGCAGTACTTCAGTGGGAAACACAGACTTTGTTGTCAATCCTGACATTCTGTTGGGTTGGAAGCCACCACTGTGTTGTCAGCCCTGGACACGAGATGGAAGCCATTTTAATCTGTAGGAAGGAACTGCAGATGCTGCTGGTTTACACTGAAGATAGACACAAAATGCTGGAGTAACTCAACGGGTCAGGCAGCATCTCTGGAGAAAAGGAATAGGTGACGTTTCGGGTCGGGTCAGGTCGAGCATCTGCACACATAATATCTCAGGTCAAATTGTTGATTTCTGACCAGCGGAGTATTTACATAATTGTTTTGCCATCAGGTGGGCAGATTGGCGTCACTTTTTTTTTGGCAAGTTAACGAAGATTCTCCCCAAGGTTATTGATTATTGATTATTGATACTGATACTTCTTCTGATTATAAATGTACGGTGGTTCACAATAAAAGTTTGAAGTGCAATATATCACAGCCTGTAGTTTTGTTCTGTTTAGTTTAGAGATACAGCGCGGAAACAGGCCCTTCGGCCCACCGAGTCCCCTTCTCAACCCACACTAGGGATATTTACCTTTACACCGAGCCAATTAACCTACAAACCTCCACGTCTTTGGAGTGTGGGAGGAAACTGAAGATCTTGGAGAAAACCCACACAGGTCATGGGGAGAACGTACAAGCTCCGTACAGAAAAGCACCCGTAGTCGGGGTCGAACCCGGGTCTCTGGCACTGTAACAGCATAAGGCAGCTACTCTACCACTGCGCCACCGTGCCGTCCACAAATCTTCTACACTTAACAGCCAGATAGGAGAGTTATGGGCCTGTCCCACCTTAGGTGATTTTTCAGCGGACTGCCGGTGACTGTCAAGTTGCTGGCAGTCGCCTGAAAAACCGGGAACTGGAACGGCGACTGTCAGAGTGGAAAAAAAAAACACACACACACACACACACACACACACACACACACACACACACACACACACACACACACACACACACACACACACACACATACATCGCAAATGCGGGGGCCAGTGCAAGCGGGGGAGCCCTGTCTGAAATCCACACGGTGCAAAGCCAAGGTGATGCAGACACACACTGCGATGAACAGGAAGGTTAAGACGGCCGGCACAGTGGACGGTAAGTCCTTTAAAAGAGGAGGGGGGGATGGGAAGAACGGGGGAGAAGGGGGGAGAAGGAGTGGAGACAACTTTTAAGAAGCCAGACAACTTTTAATAAGCCAGAGATACACAGCTGTGAAGTTCGGCGGACATTTAGCATTACCAGTCGGTTATCCTTGGTTCTGAACACTCCTGCTTGCGTTTTTTTCCCCAATGAGCCAATGAAAATCAGCAAAGGCGATTAACTAAAACTACCTACGACTACCTTGAGTACCTATAACTACATGGCGACCCCACTACAACTGCACCTACGACTACAGGATTATCGATTTTCTCCATGGCGACCAATTTTTGGTCGCAGAAAATGTTTCAACACGTTGAAAAGTTTGCGGCGACCATACTGAGGCGGCGACGACTAGTTCCCAGAATGCGGGAACTCCTCGCGACCATGAAAGAGACTCACCAGAGACCACCAGCGAACATGTGGCGAGCGCAGAGTCTCCTGCACTTGCCTAAGTGGGACAGGCCCATAAAGGACTTACTCCACTGTTACAGTCGGGAGTGCGACTGAGACTAGGAGCTCGCATTATATATCCAGGTGGTTCTGCTCAGCATAACGCTAACTGCTGGGGTCTTCACTCATTTATTTAACCATCTTGTCTATCCTAAAACTACAGGTGGCACGGTGGATCAGCGGTAGAGTTGATGTGTCTTACAGCGCCAGAGACCCAGGTTCCCATCCTGACTGCGGGCGCTGTTAGCACGGAGTTTGTACGTTCTACCCATGACCTGCGTGGGCTTTCTCCGGGTGCTCCAGGTTAATTGGCTTGGTAAAATTGTAAATTGTCCCCAGTGTGTGTGGGATAGTATTAGTGTGAGGGGATCGCTGGTCGGCGTGGACTCGGAAGGCCGAATGGCCTGTTTCCACGCTGTTCTTCTAAACTTAACAGCAGGCTGTAATATATTGCTCTTCAAACTTTTATTGTGAACCGCCATACATTTATAACCAGAAGAAATATCGGTATAAATAATCAGTTATCAGAATAAGCTGGAGTAACTCAATGGGTCAGACAGCATCTCTGGAGAAAAGGAATAGATGACGTTTTGGGTTGAGACCCTTCTTCAGACTTCACCCTTTACACACCCCTGCCACTGGTTCTACGTTAAAACATCAATTGCAGTTCAAAGCGCATCCTTCTCATGGAACTAAACAGTTTCTCAGTGTTGTTAGATTCGCACCCTCCCACACTGAGTGAAGTTAAATGTTCACCCAGCTGTGAAATGGGGATCAATGATTTTACTGTGACCTGGCGTGAAGGAAGGCTATGTAAAGGTCAACTGGCAAGTTAAAATAACTCAAGTGGGTTCCTCCCAGCAGCTGATACAAGGCCCAGATCAATAACAGGCTACTGAACCATCCTACCACAACTAGAGAGCAGTCCTGAGCTACTATCTACCACAGTGGTGACCCTTGGCTATCTTTGATCGGACTTTGCTGGCTTTACCTTGCAGTAAACGTTAATCCCTTATCATGTATCTGTACACTGTGGATGGCTTGATTGTAATCATGTTTAGTTTAGTTTATTTTATTGTCACATGTACCGAGGTACAGTGAAAAGCTTTTGTTGTGTGTACATGATTACAATCGAGCCATTTAGGTGTATAGATATCATAATGAATGTAAATAATGTTGCTGTAGGAATAGAGAGGTAAGAGTGTGCAGTGAATGTAACACGTGATTGTACATCTGCTTCTGTGGCAAGCACGCAAATAGCCGCTTGGGGCGTGCGCCATCTTGGAAATATTGATTGTATTATTTTTCCGCTAACAGAAGCTGTTCACTGTACCTCGGTACACCTGACAATAAACTAAACTGAGTAACAGCTTCTCCAAAGATCCCACCGATCGTGATCTCCTCTTCCCATGCCAATAAGGTCGCTAACTTTCTCACTCCCAAATAAGGGACAAAAGATCAAAATAAGGGACAAATTCCCGACGGCAATCCGTTGACCTACTTGGCCGTGGCTGGGTGAATGGTGAGTTGACCCGGGTGCACACAAAGCCCAGCCGGCGGGCCAGCTGAGGAGTTTTGGCCCGGGCCGCGTGACGTCGTGCGCAAAGTCCGGTGCCCCATCCAACTCATGAACCGATAATCGGCCTTGAGAAGGAGGGGTGGTGGTGTCGGAGGTAAGCGAAGGTCCGAAGGTCAGACAGATTGCCGGGCTGCTGCCCGACGGGGCCAAGGGCGTGTTGCTGCTGCTGCACTCCATGGGCTGCACGACGTCGGGACGGGTGAGGCGGGGCCGGACGCGGCACTCCAACCCGACAGTCCCCTCGACCCGAGTAGTAGCGGTCAAATACGGGACAAGGGCAGTCCCGCATGGGACAAACTAATTTAGCCTAATATATACGGGATGTCCCGGCTAATACGGGACAGTTGGCAGTTATCCCTACTTGCCAGTCAGTGTAAGGGGGAAATCTTCTCCGGAGAGCTCCTAAAGGGAGAAGTCACAGCTCCAAGAGGCCGGCCAAGAACACTGGAGGTTTGCGGAGTCAATATCAGTGGGAGGAATCGACCCCGTCTGCGCGATGTCCTTTACTCCCTCCTGTCTGTGAACTGGAGTTGAAGGGCAGTGCAAGGCTGCAGCCCGTGGCACTCTGATACCACTCATGTTTTGTTTAAATAGGCCTGCCGCAGCTTACTGCCCTGCGGTGTGAATACTCTATCCAGAGATGTTGTCTGACCTACTGAGTTACTCCAGCAGTTTTGTGTCTATCTTCCGTATGAATATTGAGTTCTCTAACTACAAGTAACCCTTGCTTTCTCTCTCTCTCCGTCCCTCCCACATCCCAGGTCTCCCAACCAGTTCCACTGTCCATGTAGGAGGGAACTGCAGATGCTGCTTTGAACCAAAGGAAGACATAAAACGCTGGAGTAACCCAGCGGTCGGTACAGGCAGCATCTCTGGAGAGAAGGAACGGGTGACGTTTCGAGTCGAGACCCATCTTCAGACCCGGACCCGAAACGTCACCTATTCCTTCTTTCCAGAGATGCTGCCTGTGCCCGCTGAGTTACTCTGGCATTCTGTGTCTATCTTTGCTGCACAATGAATCCGACCTTCCTTGCTGAGACAATCTTGTTTTTCTGAAGTAGTGCGAAGGGCGCTGCTGGCAACTCAGTTCCGGGAAACCATTGCTGAGGTGACTCGATTCCTGACATGATGCCTCCCGCCAGCTCAGGGATTTGCAGCTTTGATAAGCTTCCCCTGCATAGACACAATACACATGAGCAGGAGGGCTTGGGAAACAATAGTCACTGTTCATACCTATGGAATGTTAATGCCAGAAGCTATTTAACATGAACTCGTCTCAAGGTCCCTCTATTTTTAACTAACGTCCTACCTTTATCTGACCTCTTCCTCCCTCTGCTCTACCCAGTCCTCCTCTACTGACAGAGATCAAAGGAGACGATGTCTAATCATCCACGCATGTTTAATATTAATGCTTTGCCTGTGTCCCACAGTGTCCCAGAAAGAAACTTAAATGACATTTTGTGCACACTGGATTGCAGTAAACCGTTCCTTTCGCCTCATCCTTGAGAGCATTTATTTCAAGAGGGCTAGAATACAAAAACAGGGATGTAATGCGGAGGCTCTATAAGGCGCTGGTCAGGCTGCATTTGGAGTATTGTGAGCAGTTTTGGGCACCATATCTGAGGAAGGATGTGCTGGCTCTGGAGAGGGTCCAGAGGAGGTTTACAAGAGTGACCCCAGAAATTAGTGAGTTAACATACGATGAGCGTTTACCGGCACTGGGCCGTATATACTCGCTGGTGTTTAGAAGGATGAGGGGGACCCTAATTGAAACTTACCGAAAGTGAAAGGCTTGGATAGAGTGGATGTGGAGAGGATAATTTCCACTAGTGGGAGAGTCTAGAACTAGAGGTCATAGCCTCAGAATTAAAGGATGTTCCTTTAGGAAGGCGATGAGGAGAAATTTCTTCAGTCAGAGGGTGGTGAATCTGTGGAATTCTTTGCCACAGAAGGCTGTGGAGGCCAAGTCAGTGGATTTTGTCACGGCAGAGATGGATAGATTCTTGATTAGTACGGGTGTCAGGGGTTAGACAATAGACAATAGACAATAGGTGCAGGAGTAGGCCATTCGGCCCTTCGAGCCAGCACCGCCATTCAATGTGATCATGGCTGGTCATCCCCAATCAGCGTTATGGGGAGAGGGCAGGAGAATGTGGTTTAGGAGGGAGAGATAAATCAGTCATGATTGAATGGCGGAGCAGACTTGATGGGCCGATTGTCCCAATCCTGGTCCCGTCACTTCTGACCTTATCCATATGGACTAGGAAATGACAAAGATTCAGTGAAAGTTCATTTCAAAATAAATGCCTGGAGAGGTGAGTGGATCCAGTCAAATGGGTACGTCATCAATGGGGAGAAACTGGTGTAGGCCCAGGTTGGGCACAGGGATAGGGGGTGCGGAGGAAAGAGGGGGGTTTAATAATCTAAATTTGGAGGATTCAATGTTCATACCATTGGGTTGTAAGCCACCCAAGCGAAATATGATTTTGCGTATGGACCTAACTCTGGTAATTTTTTTCCTTTTTTTTCTTCTTTTTCTCATATGTGAATACTGATTCTGTTCTATTCTGTTCTGTAATTTTTTGCACAATCCGCAGGCATTGCCACTTTCATTTCGCTGCACATCTTGGACGTGCATGTGACAAATAAACTTGACCTCGCCTGACTTGACTTGGAGGAGGCCCAGGACAGAAAGGTTGGTATTGGAATGGAAATAGGAGTAACAAATGTTAGCTGCCAAAAGATCCAGCAGGGCTCACTGGACTGTGCGCAAAGTTTCAGCGAAATGGTCACCAAATCTATGCTTGGTCTCGCCGATGGACAGGAGGCCACATCGGGAACAGTAGGTGAGGTGGGAGGAGGTGCACTTGCACTTCTGGAGGGTATGCTGGGGTTCCTGGATGGTGAGGGAGTAGGTATTGGGACAGGTGGGTGTTACATCTCCTGCGGTTGCAGGGGGAAGTACCAGAGGAAGGGGGTGGTCTGAGGGGAAAGATATGAGTGAACCCTGGAGTTGCGGATGTGTGTGGCCTCACTCTGGCAATGGTGGAGGCCCAGGACAGAATGGTCAGCATGGGAATCAGAAGAGGAGTTAAACCGGACAATCCAGTCAGACTTGGCGGACCAAGCGCAAGTGTTCTTCAGGTCATCAGTGATAGGAGCAGAATTAGGCCATTTGGCCCATCAGGTCCACTCCTACAATCAATCATGGCTGATCTTGGCTGCAAGCAGGACGTAAGGACATTTAAGTGGAGTCTGGGCGTGTGCTTGAATGAACATAGAGGATGAACATAACCTGCCAGGCTTTGTCCGGACGCTAGACTGACACAAAATGCTGGAGTAACTCAGCGGGTCAGGCAGCATCTCTGGGGGAAAGGAGTCGGTGACATTTCAGGTTGAGATCCCTTTTCAGACCGTCCTCTCTTCCAGCTTTTCTGCACCACTCCCTCCCTACAATCGGTCTGAAGATGTGGTCCGAATCAGAAACATCACCTATCCATGTTCTCCAGAGACGCTGCCCGGCCCGCTGAGTTACTCCAGCATTTTGGGTATTTTTATTTTGTGACCCAGCATCTGCAGTTCCTTGTTTCTAAATGTTATCGAAACGTCATTTCGTTTGGACCTCAAGGGGTCCAAATGACAAATAAATTGTATTGTATTGTATTGTATTGTATTGTATTGTATTGTATTGTATTGTGTTGTATTATTGTGTGTCGGCTTCTGTTTTACACTCGGCCCTTGTGGGGCAGCGAACAGCTTCCTCTCAGTACCGCTGTCTGTTACGTTGCCAAGACTAAGGGCTCACCATGAGAGTAAACCTTGGCTCCAAACCAAGTCTATGTGAAAGCATGTTGGCACTCTGGTGGCACCGTGCCCATGTACCTGTGGCTCTGAGCCCCCCCCTCTCTTAGTCATTTTAATTTGCTACTTAATCTTTCTTGTAACTTATCAAAGTGATGCACATCTTCTGCCAAAATTTCAGCTCCTAATCTGTCGATATATATTTTAATCTAGAATGTGAGGCATTATCCGAAGTGTCGGAGAGATTTTAAACTGTGGCACATTATTGTTTGCATTCAGAATTTCAGACGACCATTCTACAAAGGCTGTAGATATCGATAGCAAACTCTACCGATGACGCACCCGATTACCTTGCCGAGGCGGCCATTTTAAGTGTACGTGCGTTTAATGTAAGCCAGGCTTTTCACTGTGTCTCGGTACACGTGACGACAAACTGAACTAAACTGAACAACGCCCTGTTCCCAACATATCCACAAGCAAATCTATAAGTGTTTTAAATGTCTCTAACATATCTGCTTCAACCACCACCCGTAGCTGAGCATGCTGCATATATGCAAATTCCACACACACAATATCAGAGGATTTAGGATTGAACCCAGGTCTTTGGAGTTGTCTTCTTTACCTAAGAGGTCATAAGTGATGGGAGCAGAATTATGCCATTCGGCCCATCAAGTCTACTCCGCCATTCAATCGTGGCTGATCCATCTCTTCCTCCTAACCCCATTCTCCTGCCTTCTCCCCATAACCTCTGACACCCGTACTGATCAAGAATCTATCTATCTCTGCCTTAAAATTATCCCCTGACTTGGCCTCCACAGACCTTCTGTGGCGAATAATTCCACAGCTTCACCGCCCTCTGACTAAAGAAATGTCACCTCATCTCCATCCAAAAATAACGTCCTTTGATTCTGAGGCTGTGCCCTCTAGTCTTGGGCTCTCCCACTAGTGGAAACGAGTTAGTTTAGTTTAGTTTCGAGACACTGTGCAGAAAGAGCCCCTCGGCCCAGGGACTAGCGGTCCCCGTACACGAGCACTGAAGGAAGTCTGTTGATTACTTTTGTAACTTTGACGGCGTTAGATACTATTTGCGTGCTTTGCAGTCCATTACCAATCCCCTGCCACTGACTAGCACAACCGACTAACAAATGGAAGCTGGAAAGAGTGCAGAGAGGATTTACGGGGATGATGCCAGAGTTCGTGGGTCTGAGCTATAGGGAGAGGTTGTGAAGGCTGGGACTCTATTCCTTGGAGTGCAGGAGGATGAGGGTGACCTTATAAAGGTGTACAAAATCATGAGAGGATTGATCGAGTACACGCCACAGAGTCTGTTGCCCAGAGTATGGGGAATCAAGAACTAGAGGACATAGGTTTAAGGTGAGAGGGGGGGGGAGAGATTTAATGGGAATCTGAGGGGTAACCTTTTTACACAAAGGTTGGTGGGTGCATGGAACGAGCTGCCTGAGGAGGCAGTTGAGGCAGGGACTAACACAATGTTTAAGAAACATTTGGACGCATAGGACAGGTTTAGAGGGATAAGGGCCAAATGCAGGCAGGTGGGACTAGTGTAGATGGGACATGTTGGTCGGTGTGGGCAAGTTGGGCCGAAGGGCCTGTGTCCATGCTGTACAACACTCTGACTAAATGGAGTTGGCCAGTGATTCCAATGCACATCCTCAAAGCACAAGTAATGGAATTGGAAATTCTGCGTGGTCAGTGCTCAATGCCAGCAAGAGGTTTTGTGGATGAGCAAAAATAAAAACATGTTTCGCAATATTGGCCTTTGAGGAGGTTTTTTTGGGATTACTATTGGTGAAAATGAAAGGCCAGTCGATCTTGTGCAATATATTTAAGAAAGAACTGCAGATGCTGGAAAAATCGAAGGTAGACAAAAATGCTGGAGAAACTCAGCGGGTGAGGCAGCATCTATGGAGCGAAGGAATGGGGGACATTTCGGGTCGAGACCCTTCTTCTGATTGATGTGGGGGCGGGGCGGGTAGAAAGGAAGGCGGAGACAGTGGGCTGTGGGAGCGCTGGGAAGGCGAGCGGAAGGGGGGAGAACGCAAGGACTACCTGAAATTGGAGGTCAATTGGGTGTAAACCACCCAAGCAAAATATGAGGTGCTTCTCCTCCAATTTGCGGTGGGACTATTTTGCAATTGTGCAATATATTTGTCTCCTCTGCCCATCCTTTCTGTTTAATTAAATACCTGGTCACATTTGTTACTCAAGATCCATTACTTCTGATGCCCGCTGGCAATATGACCACAGCACACAGCAATGTGCCCCAAGTGCTTTGTGCTAGATTTTTCCCAATTCTCTGGTGTTCTTGGAGTCTTTGCCTGTTCAGCCCAGGTTCCCTGCCAAACCAGAGGGTCTTAATACACCCCAGCTCCCCGAAGATAGAGGAAGATTTAAAGTTCAACTCGCACACCAGAGCGATTTAACGGATTCCAGACTCGAGCAATCTGGATTTTGGACTTCGATCTGAGCCTGACCCGCACACCCAAACTCAGTGTGGCTTGGAGCACGGCCATGCCTGTTTCTCATTGGCAAGTGTATCTCCTAAACGAAATAAGAGCTGAAACTAAAGTGAAAGATCAAGGCAAAGAGAGCGGGGTAAAAAAAAATGTGTTTTTCGCAAAGCCAATAAAGAGCAAAGTAAATAAACTCCGAGCAAGTTCATTTCCAGGGATTTCAACAAACAGGCAGAGATTCTTCCATGTCAGGACCTCCTGGTGGGACAGGCATTCAAGCTCCTCGTGCTTTCCGATGTTTTGTCTAACTATTCCTGTCCAAAGGCCAAAACTGGAGCTGGCTGCCAGCCATAGAGCTAGAGAGAGAGAGTGGGGAGAGAGAGAGAGAGAGAGAGAGAGAGAGAGAGAAAAAAATAGCAAAAAATAACTCTGTTGTAGAGGAAGGGTTAGTGCGGCAACACATTTGCCTGGCCCAGTCAAGAGTGGCGAATGCTCCACTGGAAAGAGTTTGTATTGTGTTGGTAACATGGTGCAGGTACTGTGGCTGTCTGCGTTTGTCTGAGATGGAATGGTCCAGCAATTACCAAAGTAATTAGTCACATATTATAAGACATTAAGCCGTCATAAAACAGCACTACTTTTTGGCTGTCTATGTTTTCGACATATTGAGTGTTAATATGCTGGAGTGGAACTGCATGAAGCCCCCCCCCCCCTCCCCTTCCCATTCAAAGTGAAATGTGTTTCCGCCGCTGAAGATGCCAGTCAGCCGGATAAATAACACAAGATTGCACATCCCATCTCATTGTTTGTTTCGATACTGCACTTCTGTCACTTGGCTTCTGCCGAACAGCATCCAAAGAGACTCGGCAAATGTGCGTGCGGCGTGGGTGCAAGCCAGGATTTACTCGCACACGAGACCGCAGTGAGCACGGCAGCAGTGGTGGGGACGGGCTTTAAGCTGGCTCAATTAGTTACACATTGTGGGCCTGTAAATGCTTACTCGCCTTCTGCAGAGGCTCAGGCATTCGTAGAGTCACAGAGTGATACAGCGTGGAAACAGGCCCTTCGGCCCAACTTGCCCACACCGGCCATCTACAGTAGTCCCACCTGCCTGCGTTTGATCCATATCCCTCTAAACCTGTCCTATCCATGTACCTGTCAAACTGTTTCTTAAACTTTGGGGTAGTCCATGCCTCAACTACCTCCTCTGGCAGCTTGTTCCGTACACCCACCACCCTTAGTGTGAAAAGGTTACCCCTCAGGTTCCTATTATTCGACACAATTCCATACCATTATCCCATTTAACATGACATTGCAGAGGGCGAAAGGCTCCTTCATTTGTTTGGGATGCGAGAACCTGATAACACAGTGATGCAGCAGTAGATTTAAGCCCCTGTCCCACTTAGGAGACCTAAACAGCAACCTCTAGTGACCTCGCCTGCCACCCACAAAAGTATCAAGGTCGAGATGACCTGCAACCTCCTACCACCTCCCACGCATATGTTGAAAACCTTCCTCGACTATGAATAAAACCGGCTTCCACTAGACCTGCGACTAAACAATTATGATTTTTAAAACGGCAACCTATTTTTAGTCGAGGCCGGTTTTAATCATGATGAAAAAACCTAGATGACGCCTCGACCACGCGAAAACCACTTTCGACCATTAGGGAGAGTGACCAAAACCTCTGGTGACCTCATGGGAACCTTGGGTGGTGGGAATGGTCACCAGAGGTTGCTGTTTAGGTCTCCTAAGTGGGACAGGGGCTTTACTGCCTTACAGTGCTAGGGTCCCGGGTCTGATCCTGACCTCAGGTGCTGTCCGTATGAAGTTTGTACGTCCTCCCCGCGTGTGACCGCGTGGGTTTTCACCGGGTGCTCCGGTTTGCTCCAACATCCCAATGACTTGCCGGTTCATAGGTTAATTGGCTTCTGTAAATTGTACCGTGAGCAGGAGAACTAGTGAATGGGTGATTGTTTAAGAAGGAACTGCAGATGCTGGAAAATCGAAGGTACACAAAAATGCTGGAGAAACTCAGCAGGTGCAGCAGCATCTATGGAGCGAAGGAAATAGGCAACGTTTCGACCCGAGACTTTGCCTATTTCCTTCGCTCCATAGATGCTGGCTTAACAGCTGCGGTCCACCTGCAGTCCGTTTGTTTTTTTTTTCTTTCTTTTTGTTCCTTTGTCATGTTTTAGTTAATTTTGTTTTATTAAGTTGTGTATGTGTGTGGGTGGGGTGGGAGAAACATGTTTTGGTCTCTTCCTTCGGGGGATGCAACTTTTTTTCTGTCGTATTCCCCGTCCCCGTCTCCGTCTGCGCCGAGGCCTAATGGCGGAGCTGGCGGCCTCGGAGCTGTGGCGGCGGCAGCGGAGACCCGACTCGTCCCCGGATCCGTGGCGGCGGCAGCGACCACCCGCGGAGTTTGAACCGGCCCGTTCGCGGAGCACGGTTGAGCCGCGGGATTTACCATCACCCGGTGGGGTCACAACATCTGGAGCCTGGATCGCCTCGGCGCAGTGGGAGAACAAGGAGGGAAGAGACAGAGACTTTAAGATTTTGCCTTCCACCACAGTGAGGAGGTGTTTGGTGAACTCACTGTGGTGGATGTTAAATTTGTGTTGATTGTGTGTTTTTGTCATTTTTTATTATATGTATGACTGCAGGGAAACGAAATTTCGAAAGGTCTGAATGACGAAAAAACGAATCTAATCTAATCTAATCTAATCTAATCTAATCTAATATAATCTGAGTTTCTCCAGCGGTTTGTGCACCTACGGGTGATTGTTGGTCGGCACGGACTCGGTGGGCTGAAGGGCCCGTTTCCATGCTGTATATCTAAACTAAACAAAGAAGATTTGTGGTCGAGGTGTGGGTGAATGCAAAACTAAATAATTCTGCCTCAGACTGGGAATGGATGGAAATGTTCACTATTCAAACTTTACAAATACTAGTGGGCTGAGGTTGAAGGTGAGAGGGCCAAAGTTTAAAGGAGATGTGTGGGACTAATTATTTACACAGAAGGTGGTGAGTGTCTTGAACGCAATGCCAGGGAAGGTGGTTGAAGCAGATTCGTTAGTGGCATTTAAAAGACTGTTGGATAGGCATATGGACATGTGGTGAATGGAGGGCTATGGGTTATGTGCAGGTAGATAAGTGATGGTCTTGGCATAGTGTTCTGCACAGGCATCGTGGGCTGAAGGACCTGTTCATGGTTATTAAATCATCAGGCTCATTATCTATTATCATCAGGCTATTAAACACAACAACAAATTGGGATGGCAGGACTTTCATATGCAGAAAGACTGCATAGACTCGGTTTGTACTCGCTAGAATTTAGACGATTGAGGGGGGATCTTATAGAAACTTACAAAATTCTTAAGGGGCTGGACAGGCTAGATGCAGGAAGATTATTCCCGATGTTGGGGAAGTCCAGGACTAGGGGTCACAGTTTAAGGATAAGGGGGAAGTCTTTTAGGACCGAGATGTGAAAATCATTTTTTACACAGAGAGTGGTGAATCTGTGGAATTCTCTGCCACAGAAGGTAGTTGAGGCCAGTTCATTGGCTATATTTAAGCGGGAGTTAGATGTGGCCCTTGTGGCTAAAGGGATCAGGGGGTATGGAGAGAAGGCAGGGATGGGATACTGAGTTGGATGATCAGCCATGATCATATTGAATGATGGTGCAGGCTCGAAGGGCCGAATGGCCTACCCCTGCACCTATTTTCTATGTTCCTATGTAAACCCTGAGCTCTGAACTGCAAAAGACTACATTTTCATTGCACTATATTTGTTATTTATAGCACTTTTTCTTTTTTTTCTCTCTTCCTCTGTTATGTAGTATGTTTACATATTCACATATTCTGTTGTGCTGCAACAAGTAAGAATTTCATTGTCCCATCTGGGACATATGACAATAAAACACTCTTGACTTGACTCTTGTGCTGTACTGTCTAATGTTTAAGTTATTGATAGAGATGACAAACAGCAATGGGCCCAGGACTGACGCCTGAGGCACATCACTGGTCATAGGAAAGGTAGACACAAAAAGCTGGAGTAACTCAGCAGGACAGTCAACGTCTCTGGAGAGAAGGAATGGGTGACGTTTCGGGGTCAGGACGTCCAAAATACACTCTCGCACCACCAACCTCTGCTTCCAACCATGAAGCCTTGATGGGCCAAAGGGCGTGTTTCAATGCTGTGATTTTATAACTGTACATGCATCTGCTGTTATTGTCAATTTCTGATCAGTGGTGCTCCATTTAATTTGCAACATGATACAGCTTTTAACCAAAGTTATTTTTTTAAACGAAAACACCTGATTTTCTGGACAAGGTAGAAAAAAAAATCTAAAACACTCACCCAAAGTCAACCGAAAATGAACATTCAAGCTCGGGTTAAAATTAAATAGTCACAAGGATGAACTATCCCGATGCATCAAATACCAAGGGGATCGGAAGGGTTTGCAAATAAATTGCACTGATCCACCAGATTGCTGAGGTACCAACAGTTCATTTGACCTCTGACACATCCAAGGGAACTGGGCAGTTTCACAGTCCCAACACTATTAGGGAAACTGGAGAGTCATTAAATACAAAATGGAAAAAAATACCCAAAGTTAAATAAGAGCTCGGCTAACAGTCGATCCTCAGCTACCCAGCTTGAGCCAGTGAAATATTTTGCTTTGATTCCTCAAGAATATCCTTGTACAAGGCAAAGCAACATTGTGGCAGGAGACATGATCTGACGCTGTACTGCTGGGGGTTATACTCCTTGCCATCAACGGATATAGAGATGTTTCTGCTGGGCGCAGATGGAGCCATTATTTCTGCTAAGCAGACAGTCTATCAAACCTAAATTGTCCAAAATTGGGCGAAATTAAGGATATTTGGAAATGAATCCAAATTGGATCACTTTGAGTCCCAAATCATTTTCAAAGCTTTTCCCCAAAGCAAAGAGTTTGAAAGTATAAAAGGGTTTTTCATTCATCCTGGTGAACTGTGAACCCCTGCAGGAACTACTCATCGCTTTAATGGTGATTGCTGTGTCAATTGTTCAACAATGCAGCTTATGTGCAGATGTGTGTCTATTTGTGGTTCGATCATACGACGGACTGGTCATGATCCTTGCAATGTCAGCTCCAGATAATAATGCAAACTTCAGCCTAGTAAGGGTACCAGGGGTTACGGGGAGAAATATAGAACCATGGAACATAGGTGTAGGTGTAGGCCATTCAATCCAGCACCGCCATTCAATATGATCATGGCCGATCATCCAAAATTAGTACCCCGTTCCTGCTTTCTCCTCACATCCCCTGATTCCGTTAGCCCAAAGAGCTATAACTAACTCTCTCTTGAAAACATCCAGTGAATTGGCCTCCACTGCCTTCTGTGGCAAAGAATTCCACAGATTTACAACTCTCTGGGTGAAAAGGTTTTTCCTTATCACAGTCTTAAATGGCCTACCCCTTATTCTTAAGGCAACAGAATGGGGCTGAGATGGATAGATAGATCAGCCATGATTGAATGGTGGTGTAAACTCGATGGGCCGAATGGCCTGATTCCGTTCCCATAACTTGTGAACTTATGAAAATGTGACTCACTTCCAATATGAATTTCACTGCGACTTGGCACAGGTGACAATAAAGTATTCAATTCGGTATTTTGGGAGCCAACTCTCAATAAAGGCACACAATAAAGGCGGGATGAAATTCACCAGCAATTCCCATGCACAGCACGGTCTTTAGACAGGGTGAGGGAAATAACATTTGCAAATCAGGACCTTACACCCAGCACGAAACATGTAGACCAGCCATGGTTGAATGGCGGAGTAGACTTGATGGGCCGAATGGAATAATTCTGCTTCTATCACTTATGAACATACCCTGTTGTGCTCACCAGGCAACTTTCAGTTGATAGACAACACTGTCACATATTAGCCCCTGACCTCAGTCTTCAATCCTTTCAAAGATGTTGCTTCGATTCCTCAAGAATTTCCTTGCACAAGGCAAAGCGATATTGTGGAAGAAAGCTCTGCTGACCACAATGCCTGGGCTTTGTGTGTTAGGGTGTATTTCAATATCCAGGTATAAGAAGTGTTGCTCCACTGTATTCAATGCAGTCGTATGGGCCCCATCATAGCTCACTGAGTTTAGAGGAACAGCATGGAAACGGGCCTTTCGGCCCACCCAGACCACCCCGACCAGCGATCAACCTGTACACACTAGCACTATCCAATATGTACATGTGTGAGTTATACACCAGAGTCATCAAACACATCAGCCATAGTCACCATTTGGTCTCTTTTGCTGACTAATTCAGTTCAGTTCGGGAGACACAAGGAACTGCAGATGCTGGAATCTTGAGTAAAACACAATGTGCACAGTGGAGAGCATACTGACTGGCTGCATCGTGGCTTGGTTCGGCAACTTGAACGTCCAGGAGCGGAGTGGATTGCAAAAAGTTTTGACCACTGCCCAGTCCATCATCGGCTCAGACCTCCCCACCATCGAAGGGACTATATCATAGTCGATGCCTCAAAAAGGCTGCCAACATCATCAAGGACCCACACCATCCTGACCACACACTCATTTCATCATTGCCATCAGGAAGAAGGTACAGGAGTCTGAAAACTGTAACGTCCAGGTTCAGGAACAGCTTCTTCCCTACAGCCATCAGGCTATTAAACACTACAACAGACTATTATTATTATTGCACTATATTTGTTTATTTATTGAGTATGTGTGCATGTGTATATACACACGCTAAACGTTATTTTTTTCTACCATTATATACTATGCTGTGCTGCAGCAAGCAAGAATTTCATTGTCCTATCTGGGACATATGACAATAAAACACTTGACTCTTGACTTGACTCTTGACTCAGTGAGTTAGGCAGCATCTGAGAGGGACATGGACAGGCAACGTGTTAGGTCGGGATCCTGCTTCAGCTTGACCAGAAACTTTGCCTGTCCATGTCCTCCCGAGATGCTGCCTAACCCCGTTGAGTTACCTACCCCAGCATATTGTGTTTTACTCAGATCTCATCTTTATAAGGATCGCCGCCAGCATCTCCCTCACCAAACCTTGAACTGCAGGTTAAAAGATGTTGCAAATATCTGTGGTCAGGGATGGGGATTGTCACATTTATTTAGAAAAGGATCAGGAAATGCAATCCATGTCCTGCTTTGAGATGGCAGAAATTTGCATTGAGGACGAGCAAAACAAAAACATTTTTACCTTTCATCGCAGAGTTGTTCAGCTGAAGATCCTGGTATTATGTGACCTTAGAAACATAGATACATTGAAAATAGGTGCAGGAGTAGGCCATTTGGCCCATCGAGCCAGCACCGCCATTCAATATGATCGTGGCTGATCGTCTAAAATCTGTACCCCGTTCCAGCTTTTCCCCATATCCCTCGATTCTGTTAGCCCTAAAAGCTAAATCTAACTATCTCTTGACCTTCTGAGGACCCCGCTTCTTCCTCTTGCACCAATCTGCCTTCTCTACTCATTCCCAGCACAGTCAGGCTTCCTTGCAAGGGAATTATCTAGATCACAAATCAAGAGTTTTTAATTGTCAAGTGACCGACAATTAAATACTTACAGGTGCGGATATGTACGTGGACAGGATAGGTTTAGAAGGGTATGGGCCAAACGCAGGCAGGTGGGCAAGTGTAGATGGGAGATAGACACAAAGAGCTGGAGATACTTCTTCAGTCTCGACCCGATATGTCACTTATTCCTTCCCTCCAGGGGTGCTGTCTGACCCGTTGACTTGCTCCAGCTTTTTGTGTCTATCTTTGGTTTAAACTAGCGTCTGCAGTTCCTTCTTCCACAGAATATAGATGGGATATGTTGGTCAGAATGGGGAAAGTAGGGCCGAAGGGCCTGCTTCCACTCTGTATGACCCTGTGACTCTATGTTTCTGGAAGTCGCTATTCTGGTTGTGAATGGATGGGGGAAATCTTGCCTGCCGGCTAAAAATATTTGTCCGTGAACATCGGACGCCATTTTGGTGTCACTCCAAACATAGGTCCCCACTAGGGTTGCCAACTGTCCCGTATTAGCCGGGACATCCCGTATTTTGGGCTAAATTGGTTTGTCCCATATGGGGCCACCCTTGTCCCGTATTTGACCGCTACTACTCGGTTTGAGGGGACTGTCGGGTCGGAGCGCCGCGTCTGGCCCCGCGTCACCCGTCCCGACATAGTGCCCCCGTGATCCCGTCGGTCGGCAGCCCGGACCTTCGCTTACCGCCAACACCACCACCCCTCCTTCTCATGGCCGATCATTGGTCCATGAGTTGGAAGCGGTGCCAGACTTTGCGTGCACAGAACGCAAAGCCCAGCCGGTGGGCCATCTGAAGAGTTTTGGCCTGGGCCCTGCGACGTCAGTTGGCCCACCAGCTGGGCTTTGTGTGCAGTCCAGCACCCGGGGCAAATCATCATTCACCCAGCCACGGCCGAGTCGGTCAACAAATTGCCATTGGGAATTTGTCCCTTATTTTGACCGTTTGTCCCTTATTTGGGAGTGAGAAAGTTGGCAACCCTAGTCCCCACTTGCCCTGTTGCCCATCAATAGTGGCAATTTACAATTTTCACCCAGAGAGTTGTGAGTCTGCGGAATTCTCTGCCTCAGAGGGCGGTGGAGGCCGGTTCTCTGGATACTTTCAAGAGAGAGCTAGATAGGGCTCTTAAAGATAGCGGAGTCAGGGGATATGGGGAGAAGGCAGGAACGGGGTACTGATTGGGGATGATCAGCCATGATCACATTGAATGGCGGTGCTGGCTCGAAGGGCCGAATGGCCTACTCCTGCACCTATTGTCTATTGTTTATTGGCATCTTCTAGACGCAGTTATGCTGGGTGGTCCGTCCCGGCGGGTGAGCGGAACCGCAAAGTCTCGACCGCTAGTTACCGTCAGGATGGGCTCTTTTCTCTTTATTCTCCCATTTCCAGCAGAGTGCGGCCGGATTAAGAAGGAATGCAGCTAATTTATCTCAGCAGCCTGAGACATCTTTGTTAAACGTTAAAGCAAAAATAGAAGGACAGAATGACAGGCAATTTTTTAAAGCTCTTTTCATCATCCAGCAGAATGGATAAAAGATGAAATTCTTCGTGGCTTTCAAACATGTATCAAAGGCCTGAGGCTGAGGGATCACTGTCACTGACTCCAAACCTGCCCCACCCTCAAAGATGTGGATTATAAAAAAAATAATCACTAGCCTTTCAAACATAAATTTACAAAGAGCAGAAAAAAAAAAAAAATTTAAAAGGCACCTCAGCCTTATAAAGCAACGAGAGATCCTTGAAGAATTGGCCCGTGTTATTATTATGTACTGTACAATCCTTTGGTGGGTGGGAAGTCAGAGCAGGAATTCTGATTCAGTTTTTTATTTACAATTTGATCTTCGGCTCTCCAGAGGATAGCGACTTCATGAACATCATTGAAATCAAAAGCACAGACGGAAGCCATTTTAATCCATCGTGTCCATCTGAGTGGAGAGATACTTTCCTTCGCTCTGCTGTATTGTTTTAGGTGACAACATAAAAGATAGTTTTGTTTTAGATTAGTTTAGTTTAGTTTAGTTCAGAGATACAGCATGGAAACAGGCCCTACGACCCACCGGTCCGCGCCGACCAGCGATTCCAGCACCCTAACACTGTCCTACACACACCAGGAACAATTTACAATTTTTACTAAGGCAATTAGCCAACAAACCTGTACGTCTTTGAAGTGTGGGAGGAAACTGGAGCTCCCAGAGAAAACCCACGCAGGTCTCACGGGGAACATACAAACTCCCCACAGACAGCACCCGTAGTCAGATTGAACCCGGGTCGCTTGTGCTGTAATGCCCCTGTCCCACTTAGGAAACCTGAATGGAAACCTCTGGAGACTTTGCGCCCCCACCCAAGGTTTATGTGCGGTTCCCGGAGGTTGCAGGTGGTTGCCGGAGGTTGCAGGTAGTGGAAGCAGGTAGGGAGGCTGACAAAAACCTCCGGGAACCGCACGGAAACCTTGGGTGGGGCGCAAAGTCTCCAGAGGTTTCCATTCAGGTTTCCTAAGTGGGACAGGGGCATAAGGCAGCAACTCTACCGCTGCACCACCGTGCCGCTGCAGTTTAGTTTACTTTAGTTTAGTTTAGATCAGTTTAGTTTATTGTCACGTGTACCGAGATACAATTAAAAGTTTTTGTGGCGGTCAGTGGAAAGACAATACATGATTACAATCAAGCCATTTACAGTCTGTAGATACATGATAAGGGAATAACGTTTAATGCAGGGTAAAGCCAGTAAGGTCCGACCTTTTACCTGATCTCCCGGTGGCTCAGCACTTCAACTCCCCCTCCCATTCCCAATCTGACCTTTCTGTCCAGGGCCTCCTCCATTGCCAGAGTGAGGCCCAGCGCGCAAATTGGAGGAACAGCACCTCATATTTCGCTTAGGTAGTTTGCATCCCAGCGGTATGAACATTGACTTCTCTAACTTCAGATAGCCCTTGCTTTCTCTCTCTACCGCCCTTCCCAGTTCTCCCACTCGTCTTATATGTGTTTCCGCCTACATTCTATCTTTGTCCCACCCCTTCCCTTGACATCAGTCTGAAGAAGGGTCTCGACCTGTTCTCCAGAGATGCTGCCTCACCCACTGAGTTGGTTGTATGACTCCAGAGTTACTCCAGCAATTTGTGTCTACCTTCAAGGTCCGATCAAAGATAGTCAACGATGAGGTAGATAGTAGTTCAGGACTGCTCTCTAGTTGTTGGTAGAAAACTTCAGAACCCCTTCATTCTGAGCATATACATGTATTTCACATCCTCACTCTAATCCTTCTTCCATTAGGTAAATCTCTGGCTCCTGTCTAACTGTGATGCCCTTAGTTAATGACCGCTCGTATTCTTATTCACTCTATCTCAGCCTTTCAAAACTTTATACAGGTGGATTAGACTTCACCTCAGTCTCCTCTGGTTTAATTAAAAGAACTCCGTATCCAGCCAACCTTTAATCAGAACTAAACATCTCTGCCTTTGGGCTTTGTAGTCTTAGTTATTAGTGCTGGGTCACTGACTACAGCAATGGGTTCATGCTCCATTTTAAAATAAAAGCTGAAAATGTTAATAATACTCAACAGGTCAAGCAGCATCCACGGGGAGAGGGAAAGAGTCAAAGTTTCAAATCAATTACTTTGTTTAAAAATCAGAAATGGTTGGTTTCTTAATAAGTTGTTCCATGGGCATGAATCACATTTGGGTACTTCATGAAATAAACATCTACCTACGCGATCTGATAGTCACAAGTGAGCCTGATTACGAATTATTTAAGAAAGAACTGCAAATGCTGGAAAAATCGATGGTAGACAAAAAATGCTGGAGAAACTCAGCGGGTGAGGCAGCATTTATGGAGCGAAGGAATAGGTGACGTTTCGGGTCGTGACCCTCTCGACCCGAAACGTCACCTATTCCTTCCCTCCATAGATGCTGCCTCACCTGCTGAGTTTCTCCAGCATTTTTCTCTACCTCTGATTATGAATTATGTCACCAGATGATCCTCTTTTTAAGTTGAGTTTTGGCCAGGACAGCCCAACCCTTATTTAATTGAGTGGGTTTATCATAACATGGCACTGTGGCGCAGTGGTAGAGCTGCGGTCTTACAGCGCATGAGACCTGGGTTCAATCCTGACTACGGGTGCTGTCTGTACGGAGTTTGCAAGTTCTCCCTGTGGCCTGCAGGGGTTTTCACCGAGTGCTCCGGTATCCTGCCACATTCCAAAGATGCACGTAAGTTAATTGGCTTCGGTAAAGATTGTAAATTGTCTCTCGTGTGTAGGATAGTGCTAGTGTACGGGGATCGCTGATCTGCGCGGACCGAAGGGCCTGTTTCCGTGCTGTATCTCTACAATAAACTAAACTATGAAGCATGAAGCAGCATTTCTGGCAAAGACGCACACCCGCATTAGTGTTTTAAGTTGGATTAGGAACGCAGACCGTGGTCTGAACCTTTAAAGGGATGAGGGAAGATTTGTTGACAGGTTTTTATTTCTTTTTTTAACATAAAGCCTTCCACTGCATTAAATCTTACATGACAATCTTACCTGTCTTTCTAAAACTCTGTAATTAGAGTGATGCCTTGTGAGGGAAAAAAGCTGTCAATAAAACAGAGATAATTATTTCCATTAGAATAAACTCACAAGAGCTCTCCTTTCGAAAACAGTCAAATTGAGAAGCAGGAAAAGGCAGAAGTAACTATCCCGGCCTTATTTTTGTGCTACTTTGAAACTGAGGGACAATCTCTATCCAATCACTTCACCCTCTCAACATCTGCTTGTGATCTGCAAAAAAACCCCAATATTTAAGAAAGAAATGTTGGAAAAATCGAAGGTAGATAAAGTCTGAAGAAGGGTCTCGATCCGAAACGTCGCCTCTTCCTTCGCTCTGTAGTTGCTGCCTCGCCCGCTGAGTTTCTCCAGCATTTTTGTCTACCTTCCAAAAAAACAGTAACACCCCAGTGATGGAGTCATAGAGTGATACAGCGTGGAAACAGGCCCTTCAGCCCAACTTGCCCACACCAACCGACATGTCCCAGCTAAACTAGTCCCACCTGCCTGCATTTGGCTCATATCCCTCTAAACCTGTCCTCTCTATGTACCTAAATGTTTCTTAAACAATCAGGATAGTCCCAGCCTCAACTACCTCCTCGTTTCATACACCCACGACCCTTTGTGTGAAAAAGTTACCTCTCAGATTAATATTAAATATTTTCCCCTTCACCTTAAACCTATGTCCTCTGGTCCTCGATTCACCTACTCTGGGCATGAGTGTGCATCTACCTGATCTTTTCCTCTCATGATTTTATACACCTCTATAAGATCGCCTCTCATCCTCCTGCGCTCCAAGGAATAGAGTCCCAGCCTACTCAACCTCTCCCTATAGCTCACACCCTCTAGTCCTGGCAACATCCTCATAAATCTTCTCTCTACCCTTGCCAGCTTGATGACATCTTTCCTTTCCTACATTTCCACTAAACACAGACACTTCCAGAAGATAGACACAAAAAGCTGGTGTAACTCAGCGGGTCAGGCAGCATCTCTGGAGAAAAGGAATAGGTGACGTTTCGGGTCGAGACCCTTCTTCGGACTGGGGAGAGGGGAACTTGGGGTATTAAAAGGCACAGAACAAATCACAGCCAGCACCGATGACTCAAGAGAGGTGGAGCCCACAAGGGTCCATTGTTGGCTGTGGAAGAAGTGATAGTGAAGTGGTTGAAACATTGAAACTAGCAAGATGACTGGAGTGGGGGAGGGGACAGGAATGCAGGAATTACTTGAATTTAGAAAAATCTATATTTATACCGATGGATTGTAAGCTTCCCAGGCGAAATATGAGGTGCTGTTCCTCCAATTTGCCTGTGGCCTCGCTCTGACAGTGGAGGAGGCCCTGGACAGAAAGGTCAGTGTGGGAATGGGAGGGGGAGTTAAAGTGCAGAGATCAGCCGCGGAATATCCCCCTACAAGATTGGTCCTTTTGTGCAGATGTCATCACCCATCAATGCACTGAGCCTGTGACTGTGACACAAGAACTGACAGACTCTGCTTGTATCCAAAATAGAGTAAAACAAAATACCCTGGGAGTGCTTTAAAGAGGACAGAAAACGGTTAGCAACGACTGATATTCCACAGCAGATAGACACAAAGTGCTGGAGTAACTCGGCGGGGCAGGCAGCATCTCTGGAGAGACGGTGATGTTTCGGGTCGAGAACCTTCTTCAGACTGAAGAAGCTTCTCATCCCAAAACCCCATCCATTCCTTCTCTCCAGAGATGCTGCCTGCCTGCAGAGTTACTCCAGCATCTTCGGTGTAAAACATCATCTGCAATTCCCCCCCCACTGAAATTTCTGTCCATGGTCTTATTTCAATAGAGTCACACAGTCATGGAAACAGGCCACTCAGCCCATTGTATCTGCTCTGGCCATTTGACACAAATCTAATGCTAACCCATCTAATTCTGCCCACGTTCCATTCATTTTAGAGTTGCTGCCTTACAGCGGCAGAGACCAGGGTTTGATCCTGACTACGGGTGCTGTCTGTGCAGAGTATGTACATTCTCCGCGTGACCTGCGTGGGTTTTCTCCAGGAGCTCCGGTTTTCCCCCACGCTCCAAAGACGTAGGATAATGGGCTTCAGTAAAATTGTAAATTGGCCCTTGTGTGTGTAGGATAGTGTTAGTGTGCGGGGGTCGCTGGACGGCACACATTCGGTGGGCCGAAGGGCCTGTTCCTGTGCTGTAGCTCTAAACTAAACTAAACTAAACTAAAAATGAACTACCGACCCATGCGTCTTTGGGATGTGGGAGGAAACTGGAGCCCCTGAAAGTCACAAAATCTGGTGGGGACGCAATGGGAGCATGAAATGCAGTTCTGGTCACCCCATTACAGGAAGAAGATGAAGCCTTTGGAGAGGTTGCAAAAGATGTTTACAGGATGCTGCCGGATTAGAGAGTATTAGCTACCAAACACCAGTCCAACCTCCGCAGTTTTGGGGACAGAGCCTTCTCCAGGGCAGCTCCCAGGCTCTGGAACTCCCTCCCCCAACTGATCCGCAATTCCGTGTCCCTCACCATCTTCCAGTCCTGCCTCAAGACCCATCTCTTCGCCTCTGCCTATCCTTAGCCCCACGTCCCCGTCCCTTTTCATCTGTGCATTAATTGCCTCATACTGTGTTTTGTATTGAATTCTGTCTTTACTTTGTGTACTAGTCATGTCTCTACTATTTATTTCATTCCCCTTACATGTTTTTCCTCTACATGCTCAATTTTTGTAAGGTGTCCTTGAGACTCTTGAAAGGCGCCCATAAATAAAATTTATTATTATTATTATTAAACACCAGAGGACGTAGCTTTTAAGGTGAGAGGGGGAAAGGTGAATGGAGATGTGCGGGGTAAGTGTTTTGTACACAGATTGGGTGGCTGGAATGGACTGTCAGGGGTGTTGGTGGAGGCAGATATAACAAAGGGGTTTTGATATAAGCATAAAGATATGCAGGGAATAGCAGGATGTGGATCACATGCAGGGAGACTAGTTTAATTTGGCATCTAGGCCAGCACAGACATCACGGGTAGAAGGGCCTGTTCCTCACTTGTTCTGTTCAATGTTTCATGTTACAGTTGCAAGTTTTCCTTTCTAGTTCTGATAAGAATTCAAATCTGAAAAGGAGGAAGAAAATACTTTTATTTCACTTGATAAAAGTGTTCAGTCATTGAGTATATTCAAGGCCAATGTCAAGACTTTTGTAGACGAGTCACGGTGGCTCAGCGGTAGAGTTGCTGCCTCACAGTGCCGGAGACCCGGGTTCGATCCTGACTAAGGGTGCTGTCTGTACGGAGCTTGTCGGTTCTCCCTGTGACTGCGTGGGTTTTCTCCGAGACCTTCAGTTTCCTCCCACATTCCAAAGACGTACAGGTTTGTAGGTTAGTTGGCTTGGCATAAATGTAAATTGTCCCTGGTGTGTGTAGGATAGTGCTCATGTCGGGGGATCGCTGGGCGGTGCAGAATCGGTTGGCCGACGGGCCTGTTTCAACGCTGTATCTCTAAACTAAACAAAACGGTGCATTGGGAATGTCAGCATAAGGCGGGAAGGTGGACCAGGCTCAGTATTCTTTTAATGGTGGAGAGGTCACAGCGAGGGAATAGTCCATTCCTGTTTCCATTCCCTATGTTCTCATGCCGATTTTGAACAGCTCGGTAATATAAGATGGAAATAAAATATGCAAAGGAAAACAAGGGACTGTATCACACTTCAACTAGTCCGCTGAATTGGAGGCAGCATTCCCCTGAATCTCCTCTCCCTCACCACACAATTTCCTTCAAAGCCTCTAATAACATAATGCGGAAACAGATTGAGAGCCATAACACTTAGCTTAATATAAAATCCACCTCAGCACAGTTTGTGCAGAGTCTCAGTTTTATTTTGAGTTGAACAGAAATGTTGGCTGTGCCCAATTAAATTTTTTTTCCAACCATTACGAGGATGTTTCCAGGACAAGAGGGTCTGAGCTGTAGGGAGAGGTTGAGTAGGACTCTACTCCTTGGAGCGCAGGAGGATGAGGGGTGATCTTATGGAGGTGCAGTATAATCATGAGAGGAATGGATCGGAACTGCTTGCCCAGAGTAGGAGAATCGCGGACCAGAGGACATAGGTTTAAGGTAAAGGGAAAAAATGTAATAGGAATCTGAGGCAGAGCCGTCTTAACGCATGGGCACGCTGGGCAGTTGCCCGGGACCTCACGAGCATAGGGGCCCCATGCTAATCTATATATTGTAGACTGTTATTGTAGAACATGAAAACAGAGAAGAGCATCGCAAGTGCATGACGGCATATTTGATTCGGCATAAAGAATCTGGAAGTGTAGGGGCCCCAGTCCACTGCTTTGTCCGGGGGCCTACAATGCTGTTAAGACGGCCCTGATCTGAGGGGTAACTTTTTCACACAAAGGATGGTGGGTGGATGGAATGAGCTGTCAGAGGAGGTAGTTGAGGCTGGGACTATCCCAACGGTTAAGAAACATTTAGACAGGTACATGGCTAGGACAGGTTTAGAGTGATATGGGCCAAACGCAGGCAGGTGGGACTAGTGTAGCTGGGACATGTCGGCCAGTGTGGACAGGATGGGCCGAAGGGCCTGTTTCAACGTTGTATCGCTCTACGACTCTATTTACAAGCCGGCAACCCTCACTGATAATGTCATCCCGAATTGCCCATGAGTTGGTGGTGAGCTCGCTTCTTGCTACTCTTCAACCGATGATGCTGTGGGACATTGTTCAATGGTTCATTGGTGTTACATATCCAACTGCGCAGTGAAATTCCTTTTGCATACAACACACACGCAGGCGGCCCCATTTTTGGCGCCATTATTCAAAGTCAAAAGTCCAGTCGGCTCACGTGGTCGATGAACTGGAGCAGTTGGAGGCCCTCGCCTCTCGAAGATGGACACAACAAGCTGGAGTAACAGCACGATAGACTCTAATGCCCCTGTCCCACTTAGGAAACCTGAACGGAAACCTCTGGAGACTTTGTGCCCCACCCAAGGTTTCCGTGCGGTTCCCGGAGGTCCCCGGTCATTTTTGCCAGTCTCCCTACCTGCTTCCACTACCTGCAACCTCCGGCAACCACCTGCAACCTCCGGGAACCGCACGGAAACCTTGGGTGGGGGCGCAAAGACTCCAGAGGTTTCCGTTCAGGTTTCCTATGTGGGACTCTGGACGTTAGAGACACAGTGCAGAAACAGGCCCTTCAGCCCACCGAGTCTGCACCGTCCAGCGATGCACTAGCACTATCCTACACACACTTTTGTCCCACATGTGTAGGATAGAACTAGTGTACGGGGATCGCTGGTTGGTGTGGACTCGACGGGCCAAAGGGCCCATTTCCACGCTGTATCTCCTAATCTAAAACTAAAACTCAAGCTAAAGTACTGGCACTTTGTCAAACTGGCGCATTAGGTTCAATCGCTGGACTTGGAAACAAAAGTGTTTCTTTGCGGTCAGACAGTTGAATGAAGTAAAACAAATAAAAGTCAATACTGGGGCTGGAGGCACAGAGTATGGTGGAAAATTACAATTGTTTTAATAATTAAAGCTTAATTTAATTAGTAAAGCAGTCCGTGTCTTAAAATCAATAGTAGGATGTGGCTTTGAGACATAGCTTAGCTGCTGTTGAGTGTCCAAGATGGATGGAGGGTAGAAATGGTTCAAGCAAACAGGGAAAACCACGTCATAGTTCCATGCATTTTAAATAACAAAAGTGCGATGGCTTGTTTATAGCCTGGCAGCAAACTGCATTGGAACTATGCTGTTAAATTAGCAGGGTACACAAAATTGCTGGGGAAACTCAGCGGGTGCAGCAGCATCTATGGAGCGAAGGAAATAGGCGACGTTTCGGGCCGAAACCCTTCTTCAGACTGATGGGGGGGTGGGAGATTAAATTAACAACTGTGTCTCCAAAACGTTGACTAAATAGCAGTTAGTTTACTTTAGCGATACAGCGCGGAAACAGGCCCCTTCGGTCCACCGGGTCCACCGCGCCGACCTGCGATCCCCGCACTGTTCAACTCACGCTCGGGACAATTTTTACATTTATACCAAGCCGATTTACGTACATGCTTTGTACATCTTTGGAATGTGGGAGAAAACCGAAGATCTCGGAGAACCTACAAACTCCGTACAGACCGCACCCGTAGTCGGGATTGAACCTGAGTCTCCGGTGCTGATAGCGCTGTGAGGCAGCAACTCTGCCGCTGCACCACCATGCTGCCCTTCGATTGCATGGCAGCATACCACATAGCCCTAGGCTGTTAAATTAGCAACTTTGCTTCCAAATAATTGACTAAGGACTGAGGACTAAGGACATTCTCGCTATTGAGGGGTTCGCCAGGTTAATTCCCAGGATGGCGGGATTGTCATATGTTGATAGAATGGAGCGGCTGGGCTTGTACACTCTGGAATTTAGAAGGATGAGAGGGCACCTTATTGAAACATGTAAGATTATTAAGGGTTTGGACACGCCAGAGGCATGAAACATGTTCCTGAAGTTGGGAGAGTCCAGAACCAGGGGACACAGTTTAAGAATAAAGGGTAAGCCATTTAGAACGGAGATGAGGAAAAACTTTTTCACACACCGAGTTGTGAGTCTGTGGAATTCTCTGCCTCAGAAGGAGGTGGAGGCAGGTTCTCAGGATGCTTTCAAGAGAGAATTAGATAGAGCTCTTAAATATAGCGGAGTCATGGGGATATGGGGAGAAGGCAGGAACGGGGTACTGATTGTGGATGATCAGCTATGATCACATTGACTGGCGGTGCAGGCTCGAAGGAGCGAATGGCCTACTCCTGCACCTATTATCTATTGTCTATTGTTTAGTTTAATTTACTTTAGAGATACAGAGTGGAACCAGGACCTTCGGCCCACCAAGTCCATGCCGACCAGTGATCACCCCGTACACTAGCACTATCCTACACACTAGGGACAATTTACAATTTGCAGTAGCCATTTAGCCTACAAACCGGTACGTCTTTGGAGTGTGGGAGGAAACCAAAGTAAACGCACGTGGTCACAGGTAGAACGTAGAAACTCCGAACAGAAACCACACAAAGTCAGGATTTAACCTGGGTCTCTGGTGCTGTAAGGCTGCATCAGTTCTGCTGTCCACCATGCCACCCCTATTTACACCATCATAAGGCCATAGGTCATAAGAAATAGGAGTAGAATTAGGCCATTCAGCTTATCAAGTCTACCGCCATTCAATCAAGGCTGATCTATCTCTCCTTTCTTACCCCATTCTCCTGCCTTCTCCCCATAACCTCTGATACCTGTACTAATCAAGAATCTATCTATCTCTGCCTTAAAAAATCCACTGACAAGGAATGCCACAGATTCCACAGATTCACCACCCTCTGACTAAAGAAATGTCTCCTCATCACCTTCCTTAAAGAACATCCTTTAATTCTGAGGCTATGACCTCTAGTCCGAGACTCTCCCACTATTGGAAACATCCTCACCACATCCACCCTATCCAAGCCTTTCACTATTCTGTGTGTTTCAATGAGGTCCCCCCCCTCATTCTTATAAACTTCAGTGAGTATAGGCCCAGTGCCGACAAATGCTCATCATAGGTTAACCTACTCATTCCTGGGATTATTCTTCTAAACCTCCTCTGGACCCTCTCCAGAGACAGCACATCCTTCCTCAGAGATGGGGCCCAAAATTGCTCACAATATTCCAAATGCGGCCTACCAGCCTCTTCACTACATCCCTGTTTTTGTATACAAGCCCTCTTGAAATAAATGCTGGCATTGATTTTGATTTCTTTACTATCGATTCGACTTGCAGATTAACTTTTTGGGAATCCTGTATCAGCACTCCTAGTCCCTTTACACCACCGATTTCTGGATTCTCACTCCATTTAGAAAATAGTCTACCCCTTTATTCCTACTACCAAAATGCATGACTCCACACTTTGCTACACTATATTCCATCTGCCACTTCTCTGCCTACTCTGCAGAGATCCTGCTTTCTCTACACTACCTGCCCCACCACCTATTTTCGTATCATCCACAAACTTTGCCACAAAGCTTTCAATCCCCGCGTCCAAATCATTAATATACAACGTGAAGAGTAGCGGCCCCAGCACCGACCCTTGTGGAACTCCGCTGATCACTGGCAGCCAACCAGAAAAAGCCCCCTTTATTGCCACTCTTTGGCTTCTGCCATCCAGCCAACCTGCTATCCGTGCAAGTATCTGCCCTTTGATACCATGGGCTCTCATCTTCCTAAGCAGCCTAACGTGTGGCACCTTATCAAAGGCTTTCTCAAAATCTAAGTAAATAACATCTACTGACCCTCCTTTGCCTGTCCTGCTATTTAGTTCTTCAAAGAATTCCAGCAAATTTGTCTAGCAAGACCTCCCCTTCACAAAGCCATGCGGACTTTGGCCTATTTCATCATGAACTTCTAAGTACTCCGTAATGTCGTCCTTTTCAAATCTTACCAACCACCGAAGTCAGACGAACCAGCCTACAGTTCCCACTATTCTGCCTTGCTCCCTTTTTCTGCGGGGAGTCTGCGATATCCCACTTTCCCCATCAACTCCCTATGCACTAGGAACAATTTACAAAAGCCAATTAACCTACAAAACCTGCACGTCGTTGGAATGTGGGAGAATCGAACTACGGATCTCTGGCGCTATGTGGCAGCAAATCTACCGCAGTGCCGCCCCTGAGCTGCCGTTCTTGTGCTGGACTGTGCCTTGGGGGAGTAAGACAATGAGCCTAACCTCGCATCAGATAATAAGACCACTGAACGGAGACGAGGAAACACTTTTTTCACACAGAGGGTTGTGAGTATGTGGAATTCTCTGCCTCAGAGGGCGGTGGAGGCCGGTTCTCTGGATACATTCAAGAGAGCGCTTGATAGGGCTCTTAAAGATAGCGGAGTCAGGGGATATGGGGAGAAGGCAGGAACGGGGTACTGATTGTGGATGATCAGCCATGATCACATTGAATGGCGGTGCTGGCTCGACGGGCCGAATGGCCTACTCCTGCACCTATTGTCTATTGTCTATTGTCTGTATCTGCAACTCATGATGCATCTGGCTGAGCATTGGCCTCGAGAACGAGAAATATGTCCCCTTGTACAGTAGATGGAAACAAAATGCCGGAGTAACTCAGCTGGTCAGGCAGCATCTCTGGAGAAAAAGGATGGGTGATGTTTCGGGACGGAACCCTTCTCCGGACTTCAGACTGAAGGTCTGAAGAAGGGATCCCAAGATGTCACCTATCCTTCTTCTCCGGAGATGCTTTGTGACCCGTTGAGTTACTCCAGCACTTTGTGTCTATCTTCAGTACAAACCAGCATCTGCGGTTGTGCAGGAAGGAACTGGTTTAAATCGAAGATAGGACACAAAATGCTGGAGCAACTCAGCGTAGACAGGCAGCATCTTTGGAGAGAAGGAATGGGTGACGTTTCGGGTCGAGACCCTTCTTCAGTCTTCTTCAGTCCGCGGTTCGTTTTGTACTCCCCCTGTACAGTGTTGTCTTCATGAAGGTATATGAAATAGAAGCAGTAGTGGATAATTTGCTCCCAGCTCCATCGATCAAGGAGATGGCGGGTGATCTTTTACTTTGGCGGGTTCCAGAGGCAAGTTGGTATAAGGAATGCTGAAGCCGCCAAGACGAGCATTTTGAATTCCACTGAGTGGTGACACTGTGGGTTGACTTGTTCACAGTCTCTGCTGTATTGGAAGTCAAATTCCTCTTTCATGCCACTAAAATTGGATATCACATTCATGCCAGGCAGTAAAATAATAACACGAGAGCGACACAAGTGTATCAATTATTTATTTCGCAAGTCGGAGGATGTTCCACAAGTCTTTGGGTCATGTGTCAGAACTGCCACTGATCTGTAATACATTGTTGAATGTACTGCGAGACTCAGGAGAGTGCTGGCCCAGTCCAATCGATTATCCCAAAGACTGGTCACTCCCATTCTAATACCGGGGGAGACGCTCATCTCCTTTCTCTTTTGCTGCCGAGGGTATCAACTATTTAAAAAACCCCCAAAAAAACCCCGTCTGCTTAATAAAAAAAGACTGACTTTCAGCGGCAACTCTGTGTTAAAGGATATAAAACTGAGGGAGATTATCCAAAGCCACCCTGGTCTCATTATTTATTATTCAGCAGCTAACCATTGCTCAGATTTATAAATATTTAATTACAGAGCAACTGTAAATGGTTATATCTTCCAGGAGGAAAGGCAAGTGCGCGCGCGTGTGTGTGTGTAAATAAAAGAGTGGGAGATAGAACAAGACGGACCTTCGGAAAGGGGGGGCGGGGGACAAGGGAGATGAAACGAGGCAGGCTGATTATGTGGTGACAAGTGAAAAGGTGTGAAGGACGTGGGTTTTATAATCAGGTGGTGCCAATACCTGAAGAGTAATTCATTTGTACTATTCACCCGGTTTCAAAGCTATTTTCTTCTGCATGGCAGCGAGTGACAGAGGATGCCCTTGGAGAACAAGCTGAAAATGTTTTAATGAAAGAGGGCCCTGAGCAGCATGAGATGCCATCCAGTCCCCTTTTGTCTGTCTCAAACTGAAGTTGGCAGGCTCCTTGACTATCCATAATTTATGAGGGAAACAGCATCCCAAAGCCAGTGGAAGGGAAGGGAAGGGGATAGAGAAGGGGGGGGGGGGGGGGCTCTGATGCCTTGGCCTGAAATCTAGCGGAATAGAAGATGGTAATTCCTGCATGGAAATTATTCATGACCCAGAGTGAAACAGTCGCTGCTTATTTTTTGTTGGACAATGCAGCACATGTTGAGTCGTAGAAGTGGCGCGGTGTGCGTTGGGGCGGCGACCTTATCTTGTCTTGCGCTCAGGTGAGAGAGAAAACGGTGACTGAAAATGGCACAACCAAGAGAAGCCAAGGTCAAAGGATGCACACTCTTTAAAGCCTTGGGTCAATAGACAATAGACAATAGACAATAGGTGCAGGAGTAGGCCATTCGGCCCTTCGAGCCAGCACCGCCATTCAATGTGATCATGGCTGATCATCCCCAATCAGTACCCCGTTCCTGCCTTCTCCCCATATCCCCTGACTCCACTATTTTTAAGAGCCCTATCTAGCTCTCTCTTGAAAGCATCCAGAGAACTTGCCTCCACCGGTCTTTTGATGGCAGAAGATAGACACACAAAATGCTGGAGTAACTCAGCAGGACAGGCGGTATCTCTGGGGAGTTGGGACGGGTGGCCCTTCTTTCGGACCGAGGCCCTTCTTCAGACCGTCTGCCTACGCAGAATTGTAGCCTGAATTTGACTGAGTTGGGTGTTCATACCTCAGCAAATGCCCAGATCGGGTCTAAAGAAGGCTCAGTCTGAAGAAGGATCTCGAACTGAAATTTCACCTGCCCATGCTCTCCAGGGATGCTGCTTGACCGGCTAAGTTACTCCAGCACTTTGGAACTTCCCAGATCCTGAATCGAGCAGTCACAGTTTTTAAGTCCATTCGAGAGTTGGGATGTGAAACATACAGTCAGGAGGCAGTCAGTTGTCCAACCAAGGAGAAAAACAAACTAAAGATCAAAGTGCTGGATTAACTCAGCGGGTCAGGTAGCATCTCTGGAGCAAAAAAGAATAGGTGACGTTTCGGGTCAGAACCTTCAGACTGAAGAAGGGTTTCGACCCAAAATGCCACATATCCTTTTTCTCCAGAGATACTACTTGACCCGCTGAGTTACTCCAGCACTTTGTGCCTATCTTTAGCATAAACCTTTGCATCTGCAGTTCCTTCAACCACAAACTAAAGATCAAACTCATTTGTTTCGATTGGGGCAATTGTCGAATGAGACTGGAGGAATTTGTGGTCCAAGCTGAAAAATGAATGCAAATCAGCCTGTATGTGGTGCTGAATTGCCAATAAGGTGTCGCGAAAATATCGTATGACATTTGGAATACTTGCTTTCTTGTACCTTATCCATTTTCACAGATTCAATTATTTTTTCTATTTTGCTTTGCATCTGCATAATTCCATTTGTACTAACAATTTGTGTGGGCCGATGAAAAGATAGGCTCAGTTATTCAGTCAGGGTCTGTATCCTTGGAGATCACGTTACATCATCCACATGCTGTAAAATAAGCAGGCCGATCTGCTCCACTAGATTACAGGTCACGCACACACCAAAAATATATATTGTTTGTGTGTGCACGCTTGCTGAGGTGATGGACTATGATCCCTGGCAATGGAAATCTTACTCATTTTACACCCAGTGGTAGTATCAAGCTCTCTCAGCACCAATTAGCTTTGGATTTATGACCACTTTGGTATTGTGGACTGCTCCGTTTTCCGCTGTGATTGAAACCCATTACACTCAGGAGCCATCTCAGCCATTAGAAACCAAAGACCTATATCGTCCTTGTCGGACCTGGGTGTAACCCATGTTCCTGAGGTGACAAAGGCTCTGTCGATGAAATTAATCTTCAGCAACCCAAATGGACTTGCACCGTGTGCCATGCAATTTCTTCTGCTCCGTTTCTTAGCCGCTCCCAGAGGCAAGCGTTCGCATCAGGGTGTGTCGGAAGGGACTGCAGATGCTGGTCTAAACTGACGGTAGATGCAAAAAGCTGGAGTAACTCAGCGGGTCAGACAGCATCTCTGGAGAGACGGAATGGGTGATGTTTCAGGTCGAGAGAGTGAGATGTAGACTGAGTGTCAGGGGGAAGGGAATCGAGAGAGAGAGATGTAGAGAAATATAGAATAAATGCATGAAATATATGCAAAAAAGTAACGATGATAAAAGAATCAGGCCGTTGTTCGCTGCTTGCTGGGTGAGAACAGGTACAGGCAATGAGACTCAACAAGACTACTTTGCAGCTGGTACGACTTGGGTGGGGGAGGTTATGGAGCGAGAGGGAATGCAGGGGTTACTTGAGTTAGAGAAATCAATATTGCAAGCTGCCCAAGCAAATCAAGATAATAGGCTGGAAACCCACTCCAGATTTGAACCACACAAATCTATCTTGACACTCTTGAGTTGTATTCTAGATTTACATTTTCTCTTTTTCCCAGTTCTGACGAAGGGTCTTCAACCATAAACGTTAAATCTGTTTCTATTTCCTCAGATGCTGCATGACCTATTGAGTATGGCCAGCAATTTTGGATTCTATTACAGCTAATTAGCCTTTAGAGATGCAGGGTGAAAACATCCTCTTCGGTCCACTGAGTCTGCGCAGACCAGTGATCACCCCGTACACTAGCATTATACTAGACACTAAGGGTAATTTAAGACAATTAACCTACTAACGTGTACATCTTTGGAGTGTGGAAGGAAACCAGAGCACCCAGAGAAAACCCACGCTGTCGCGGGGAGAAACTCCGTACAGACAGCACCCGTGACCTGATCCGAACCCAGTAAGGCAAAATCATGAGAGGAATAGATCGGGTCGATGCACAGAGTCTTTTACCCAGAGTAGGGCGATCGAGGACCAGAGGACATAGGTTCAATGTGAAGGGAAAAATATTTAATAGTAATCAGAGGGGTAACTTTTTCATACAGAGGGTGGTGGGTGTGTGGAACAAACTGCCAGAGGAGGTAGTTGAGGCTGGGACTATCCCTTCATTTAAGAAACAGTTCGAAACGTCGCCTATTTCCTTCGCTCCATAGATGCTGCTGCACCCGCTGAGTTTCCCCAGCAATTTTGTGTACATGGATAGGACAGGTTTGGAGGGTTATGGACCAAGCGCAGGCAGGTGGGACTAGGGTAGCTGGGACATTATTTGCCGGTGTGGGCGCGTTGGGCCGAAGGGCCAGTTTCCACACTGTATTACTCTATGATGCTATGCAAGAGCGGAACTCGCTATCAAAACATGGAGGGGACGGGGGACACAATTTTTTGGCGGCCACGCGCGCATGCGCACACACGCGCGCGAGGCTTCAGAGGCTCAATCCAGTGCTAAATGCAGCTCAACTCTGCCTGTCTCACCGGGTTAACGACAGCCCTGTCTGGACTGACGGGATACCAGCACTGGTTCTCCACGCTGGCCATATTTCCCGCAAATCCAGGAAGGGCTGTAGGCTCACCTGGCGGTACGGGCAGAGTTAGCTGGGTTTAGCGCTGCTTCTCTGCGCTGGCCCGTCTGACTGCCGACCAAAGATCCTATAGCGGAGGATCTTTGCTGCCGACCTCTCTGCCGACCTCTCTGGGGGGGGGGGGGGGGGGGTACTCGGGAGGGGACGGGACAGCGCCGGAGAGCCGGCCGGGATCGATCCTGGCCACGTCTCCCTCCTCCAATCATCGCGCTGAATCATGTCCTGCACCCATTGCCTGCTGACCGACGTCTCTCTCCTCCAATCGGCACCCTCGATCACCGGATTTTAAAATCCGGATTACTAAAACTTCGGGGGGGATGTCCCCCACCTCTCAAAACATGGCCGGGTTTTCCGCCCCTGATTCTATGACTCCATGACTACCACTGTGCCACTGTGCCACCCCAAATGAGTCTATCCTAAGAAAAGAACTTGGAATAATGCGTATTCCAAGGAATTCTTGCATCCTCAGGGTTCTATTTCTATATGAGACCAGAAGTTTTAAACACGAAACAGCCAAATGTTTTCAATACCTGGCCAGATGCCTTTTACAAAATGGAGCCACTTCTCCTGGTGTTAACCTGGTGATTAGCTTGCCAGACCCAGAGTGATGATAGACACAAACTGCTGGAGTAACTCATCGGGTAAAGGGCCTGTCCCACTTGGCCGTCATTTGCGCCTCAATTACACGTTATATGTAAATTAGGTCGACGCGTCGTGACGCGTGGGGTGCGCATACGTTGCGCATGGTGAGGCGTGGAATCGTATGCGGTGGCGCGCAGTATCGCGCGGCGCTCCAGGATTTAGTACAGGAACGAAATCCTTGCGCGCCACTTGCGTGACGTATCGCATATGCACGCTGACGCATCGGGTACGCACGCTGATGCATTGGCGTCGTACGCTGGTGTCCCGATGTCTCACGTGTATCGCGTGGTGATGCATGGTTACGTCACCGTGCGTCAAGTCCTTACGTCCTTGCGTCCATGTCCTGCCGCACGCCGCAGGGTATTCTAATGACGTCACGCGCACCAGACGGCTGTGCTTTGCGCGCGACGTCGACGTGTCGACCTATTTTACATATGACGTGTAAATGAGGCGCAAATGATGGCCAAGTGGGACCGGCCCTTCAAGCAGCATCTCTGGAGAGAAGGAATACGTGACGTTTTGTGTCGCGACCCTTCTTCAGACTGAGAATCAGTGATATGAGAGATATAGATGGTGGTATAGAGAGATATTGAACACACAAATAAAAGAGATGCAACAAATACCGATTATCAAGGAAAGGTGGATCCCACAATTGGCTGTGGGCGTGGTGATAACGAGTTGTACGAGTCCCATCCAGATGCTGTTCACACCTCTGCATTTGCCGACCTTGAGGTTGTAATGGTTAATATCCAGAGTAGACAGTGGTTACTGTTTAAAGTAGACGGTAGTGGCGGCAGAAACTCTGCAATCATTTAAAAAGCAGTGGGATTCTCTAATGGGTGTAGGTTAAAAATTATGAAGTAAGACAAGGTTAATGACCTTCATCATGTTAGAGCGAGCAGCAGAACATCTCGTGGGATTAACCGTCTCTGACTTCAACAGGAGCGCCGCGGTGACGCAGCTGTAGAGTTGCTGCCCAACAGCGCTTACACGCCAGAGACCCGGGATTGATCCGGTCTACGGGTGCTGTCTGTAGGGAGTTTGTACGTTCTCCCTGTGACCTGCGTGGATTTTCTCCGAGATCATCGGTTTCCCCCACACTCCAAAGACGTACAGGTTTGTAGGTTAATTGGCTTGGTATAAGTGTGAATTGTCCCTGGTGAGTGTCGGAAAGTGTTAAAGTGTGAGGATCGCTGGTTGGTGTGGACTTGGTGGGCCGAAGGGCCTGTTTCCATGCTGTATCTCTAAACTAAACTAAACTAATAAGATGTTGAGATAAATAAGGGGGAACCACCCTCCCCCCCCCGAGGTGTAATCCTATATTTGTCTAACATTAATAAAGCAGGCTACCTGGTCAGTTTTGCATTGTGATTTATAACCATATAACCATATAACAATTACAGCACGGAAACAGGCCATCTCGGCCCTACAAGTCCGTGCCGAACAACTTTTTTCCCTTAGTCCCACCTGCCTGCACTCATACCATAACCCTCCATTCCCTTCGCATCCATATGCCTATCCAATTTATTTTTAAATGATACCAACGAACCTGCCTCCACCACTTCCACTGGAAGCTCATTCCACACAGCCACCACTCTCTGAGTAAAGAAGTTCCCCCTCATGTTACCCCTAAACTTCTGTCCCTTAATTATGAAGTTGTAATTTTGCTCTTCATAAACAGCCTGACCCACCTTGAACAACGCTGACTTTGATAGGCTGCCGGGCACATTGGCACCAAGAATGGTGGGAGCTTCGATCGCTGGCTGCGGGAGCTTCGATCGCCCCAACTGTGGATGGTTCGACTGCCCCGACCGCGGTAGAAAGAAGATAAGACCTTACTGCCTTCCATCACATTACGTCAAATTTTTGCGTAGACGTGTGCCTTGTTGCTTTTTTGGTGTGACTGTACGTCAAATCAAATTCCTCGTATGTTGCAAAACATATTTGGCTAGTAAATTACGATTATGGTTATGAATATTATTGTGATTGTGAAGAATCACGGGAAATCTGTAATAAAAGCCAACTCAATGCTAGAAAAAGTCTCTGCGGCTCAGACCGCAACTGTAGAAAATGAAACAGCATTGAGTTCTGCAACCCACATCCAGTTGTACAAGTTGCTGGGGAAGCGTAGATGGACATCTTGGTTGGCATCGGTGTGTTGGGCCGAAGGGCCCGCTTCCATGTTGTACGAACCTGTGACTCTATCAGAAAACAGATCAACTATTCATATGTCAACCCATGATTGAAGATCTGAAAAATGTACTGTTTATCTTTCCATGTTTAAGGCTGAGTTTTCCCCAGCATTTTCTGTTTCTTGGTTTGGTTTAGTTTAGAGATACAGCGCGGAAACAGGCCCTTCGGCCCTCCGAGTCCGTGCCGACCAACGATTCCCGCACATTAACACTATCCTACACACACTATGGATAATTTTACATTCATACCAAGCCAATTAACCTACAAACCTCTATGTCTTCGGAGTGTGGGAGGAAACCCACACAGGGCACGGGGAGAACGTACAAACTCCGCACAGACAGCACCGGCAGTCAGGAATGAGCCCAGGTCTCTGGCATTGTGAGGCATAGAACTTAGTACCCTTGTTCTATTTTACAAGGGTGCTGATGTTTGGGAAGGTGTTTTACATGTAAGTGAAGCACCCCTCTTCCTTCCTACCTAGTGACACTCTTTTTCTCCCTTCCTCCATACGTTCCTAACATGCATCTGATTAATTTAGTTTAGCTTAGTTTAAAGATACAGCATGGAAACAGGCCCTTCGGCCCATCGAGTCCACGACAACCATTGAACACCCGTTCACACTAGTTATCCCACGACACACTAGGGGCAATTTACCGAGGCCAATTAACGTACAAACACGCACCTCTTTGGTATGTGGGTGGAAACGGGAACACCTGGAGAAAACCCCCGCAGTCACAGGGAGAACGTTCAAACTCCACACAGACAGCACTCAAGGTCAGGATCGAACCTGGGTCACTGGCGCCGTGAGGCACAACTCTACCGCTGTGCCACCGTGCCACACAATTAACCAAAATAATTGCTTTCAATTTGTAATCAATAAACTGCAGAATTTTTTTTAAAAGGGACATTTTCCATTTATTTATAAATGGCAAAAAGATGTCGAGCGAAATTTGGACATCTGTCATTTTCAAAAGGTAGGGGCATGGAGAGTGCATGTGAAAACAATCTCTGAAATGACCCATGTGTCTGGGTAAGAGTTAACTTCCAGAGCAGTAGCAAGAAGATTCGTTATATAACTTGACATATGTATTTGACAATTTCAAAGTGCATTCCTGGTTGCTTGCAGTCTAGGTTGAATGTTGTTTTCAGTAGGAGCAGTAAGGTTATGTAACAATATTATAATTACGTGAATCATATTAAGCTATAGAACGAGGTTTGTATTGCACAATATGTTAATTTGCTGAATATTTCCAGAATTTGAAGTTATGCAATTGGTTTGACAAATGAATAATTCATATCAGTGGAGAAAATCTACTACAAATATGTTCATTAGCTGGAAAGGCAAAGGGGGGCAACTTTTTTATCTGTAAAATGGGCCACAGGAGGTTGCAGGAAATAAATCCTCATGCAACGGATCATACTCTATGTTTTCTGCCACCCTCAACAAGTTTCCAACACGATATCTTGGTGACAATCTTCTCCGTGGGTTGTCACCATATCGTGGTGGAGAAGCTTGTGTGGTCCTGAGATCCTGAGAGCGATGCCGTCTGGAGCTATGCTCCTGGTAGGGCCACCCATGGCGGTAAGGTCGAAGGGGAGGTCTCTGACAAAGAGCAATCCAACCAAGACCTCAATGGTGGAACAGGCGGAGGACGATGGCTGACCTTAGTGGAGCGTCACAACGGCTGGGAAGGCGGATGAAGGCTGCAGCAGAAAAGGGTCTCCGGTCATCTTGGACTCCATGCCACTGGATCCTGACCCAGATCTGTCTAGGACCGTGGGGTGGCTGTCTGTGCACCAGTCTCCCCACGTTAAACAAAGTCACGCACAGGCGTCCTCCATATAGGGAATAGCACCCTGGAGACACCCAGGGTCAGCCATGACCGAAGGGGGCCTAAGAATCTTGGTAGACAAAAATGCTGGAGAAACTCAGCGGGTGAGGCAGCATCTATGGAGCGAAAGAAATAGGCAACATTTCGGGTCGACTACTCCACTAAGAATCTTGGTGACTTGAGGAACTGCAGATGCTGCAAAGTGCTGGAGTAAAGTGCAAAGTGCTGGAGTAACTCAGTAGGTCTGGCAGCATCTCAGGAGGACAGGCAGAACCTCTGGAGGACGGAATCTGAAGAAGGGTGCCCACCCGAAGTTTCACCTGCCCTTGTCCTCCAGAGATGTTCCCTGCCCATGGTTCTGAACTCCCCCAACATCGAGAACATTTTCCCTGCATCTACCCTGTCCAATCCCTTAAGAATTGTATATGTTTCTATATGATTCCCTCTCATCCTTCTGAATTCCAGTGAATACAAGCCCAATCATTTAATTGCCTAGTCACCAGCCTCTCACCTGCTCTGCCCACTTTACCATGAACCATCACTGGTTCAATGGTGCTTTATTTATTGATCACAAGTGCAAGTACACAGTGAAATTATCTTGGCATACTTGCACATGCAGGCGCCGACATGTTTTGGCATAATTTCCAAAAGTCCCCAAAGTCCAATCTGCCCGCCAGCCCGCTCAGTCCACTGGAGAGTGGTGCAGTCTTGTTGGTCACCGGAGTGATAGTCACACAGCGTGGAGACAGGCCCTTTCACCCAAACTTTCCCATGCCGACCAAGACGCCCCTTCTACACTCGTTCCACCTGTCCGCGTTTGGCTCATATCCCTCTGAGCATCTCCATTTCCCAATCTTCTTCCTTAGTACAGGTGTCAGAGGTTATGGGGAGAAGGCAGGAGAATGGGTATAGGAGGGAGAGATAGATCAGCCATGATTGAATGGCGGAGTGGACTTGATGGGCCTCATGGCCTAATTCTACTCCTATTACTCATGACCTTATGATCTATCCACATACGTGACCAATTGTCTTTTAAATGTTGTTATAGTTCCTGCGACTGGTTCATATTAAATCCGTGCCCTCTCACCAGCCAGTTGATGTGGCGTGTTCTGACTTTTAGATGTCATTAGATCAAGTGCTACGTAAGATTAATCAACAACATTTGTACATTGTATTGTGGTCATATGCAGGCACAGATTGAGGTTTGGACAATGGTGTATAACGCTGAGTAGGTCCATTTTTGAATTTGAATGGTGTTCCCGATGTTGGGGAAGTCCAGAACCAGGGGTCAACAGTTTAAGAATAAGGGGTAAGCCATTTAGGACTGAGATGAGGAAAAACTTTGTGGAACTCTCTGCCACAGAAGGCAGTGGAGGCCAATTCACTGGATGTTTTCAAGAGAGAGTTTGATTTAGCTCTTAGGGCTAGTGGAATCAAGGGTTATGGGGAGAAAGCAGGAACGGGGTACTGATTTATGGACCTCTTCCACTTTTTTAGGCTACAGGCGACTAGACTGTCGCCACATGGTCGCCGGTGGTCGCCTGTACGGTCGTGAGTCGTCTCCTCAGCCGCCCAAAGAGTCGTAGCGTCTTTCTGGTCGCCGCCGGACTTTCAACATGGTGAGATGCCACAGGGACAGATGCTGGGTCCTTGAATGCTCTCAGTCGCTCTCAGTAATCTGGTCAAGTGGGTCAAGTGTAATGCACCTGGGTTTGCTCATGATACAAAGCTGTGTGTGGTGGGGTGAGGAAGATGCAGTTGTTCCTCTGGGGAAAATCGACAGGTTCCACGAGGACATTGGCCGATGAAGCACAACATGACAAATTGTGAGCATGTTCACTGTGGTGAAAAAAGAAAGAACCATCAAGTACTTCGTAACTGGTAAAAGATTGAAAGGCGTTGTTTTTTGTTCAGAGGGACCTGGGTATCCAAGTACATGCATCGCTGAATCATGCACAGCAAGGCAAGGCAAGGCAAGGCAAGGCAAGGCAAGGCAAGGCGAGGCAAGGCAAGGCAGTGCAAGGCAAGGCAAGGCAAGAGGAAGACAAATGGTGAGCTGACATTTATTGCAAAAGGATTTGAGGGAAAGAGTTGTGATAATGTGTACCAATTATATAGGGCCCTGGTGAGATCCCATCTGGAATACTGTGCACAGGTCTCATTGCCCTACCTTAGGAAGAATAGAATTGCAATGGTGAGAATCATGTGATAGGAGCAGAATTAGGCCATTTGGCCCATCAAGTCTACTCCGCCATTCAATCATGACTGATCTATCTCTCCCTCCTAACCCCATTCTCCTGCCTTCTCCCCATAACCTCTGACATCCGTACTAATCAAGAATCTATCCGTCTCTGCCTTAAATATATTCATTGACTTGGCCTTCTGTGGCAAAGATTTCCAGAGATTCACCACCCTCTGACTAAAGAAATTCCTCCTCATCTCCTTCCGAAAAAAAGTCCTTTAATTCTGTGACTATGACCTCTCGTCCTAGACTCTCCCACGAGTGGAAACATCCTCTCCTCATCCACTCTATCCAAGCCTTTCACTATTCTGAACGTTTCAATGAGGTCCCTCCTCATTCGTCTAAACTCCACCGAATACAGGCCCAGTGCCGTCAAACGCACACCATAGGTTAACCTACTCAATCCTGGGATCATTCTTGTAAACCTCCTCTGGATCCTCTCCGGAACCAGCACATCCTTCCTCTGCTAGTCATAAAATGCTGGAGTGACTCATCGGGACAGGCAGCATCTCTCGAGAGAAGGATTGGGTGACGTTTCGGGTTGAGACCCTTCTTCAGACTGATGTCAGGGGTGTGGGCGGGACAGGGATAGAATGTAGTTGGAGACAGTAAGATTGGTAGGAGAACTGGGCAAGGGAAGGGGATGGAGAGAGAAGGATTGTATTGTATTGTATTCAAATTTATTGTCATTGTCTCAGTTAGAGACAACGAAATGAATTTCCCTTACAGGCAGTATCATAAAAATAAAAATAAATAAATAATAATAAATAATAAAACATATTAAAAATAAAATAGAATTTTAAAAAAAGCACAAACAGTGAAAGTCCACGACACAACATAACACAGTGGCACCAAGGTGAGGAAGGCACCATAGTCCAGCCAGCCTCCACTCCGTTCTTCCCAGATGTTCACTCGTGGTCGAGGCCTTCCTAGCACCTGCAGTCGCCGCCCTGGGTGGCCCGATGTTCAGGCCCTCACGCCGGGCTGGTGGAACGCCGACGCCGAACCCTGACGGTGAACATCCTCCTCAGCGGCCCGGACCTCCCGATCAGCCGCCTCCTGCAGCCGGAGTCCGCAGCTCCCGTGTCTGCAGGCCGAGCCGGGCAGAGTCGCAGGACCCCGCGCTGTCCATCAGCGCCGCCCGCGTTGGGAGCTCCGCAAACCGCAGCTCCATGATGTCGGTGCCACAGGTCCAGCACTCCGGGCTCCAGACGGCGATCCCCGGTAAGGCATCGCCAGCCCCGCGATGTATCAGCACTGTCCCGCCGCTGCTGGAGCTCTGGTCGATCCCGGCAGGAAAGGCCACGCCAATCCAGTAGGTAGGCCGCTGGGGGGGGGGGCGAGGACGCGACTCGAATAATAGTCGCGTCTTCACCAGGAAGCGGCTGAAGGACGGTATCCCCCGCACCGTACCCTCTTCCCCCACATAAAAACACAAAAAAAACCACAAAAAAACACACTTTACATAACTAAATAAACAAAAAAACAAAAAGATACCGGGCTGTAGGTGGAGGCTGCTGGCACCAGCGCCACCGGAAGTACAACACAAGAGAGAAGGATGTAAGCTACCCAAGTGAAATATGAGGTGCTGTTCCTCCGATTTGCGCTGGGCCTCACTCTGACAATGGAGGAGGCCTAGGACAGAAAGGTCAGATTGGGAATGGGAGGGGGACTTAAAGTGCTGAGCAACCGGGAGATCAGGTAGTTTAACGCGGACTCAGCAGATGTGTTCGGCGAAACGACTGCCGAGCCTGCGCTTGGTCTCTCCGATGTACAGACGTTATTCTTTCTGTCTTATTGTCTGTCTGTCCTGGGCCTCCTCCATTGTCAGAGTGAGGCCCATCGCAAATTGCAGGAACAGCACCTCATAGTTCACTTGGGTTGCTTACACACCAGCGGAATGAACATTGACTTCTCTAATTTTAAATAGCCCTTGTTTTCCCTCTCTCTCTCCATCCCCTCCCCCTTTCCAGTTCTCCCACCAGATTTAGTGTCTCTGTCTACATTTGATCTCTGTCCCGCCCACTCCCCTGACCTCAGTCTGAAGAAGGGTCTTGACCCGAAATGTCACCCATTCTTTCTCTCCAGAGACGCTGCCTGTCCCGCTGAGTTACTCCAGCATTCTGTGTCTACCTTCGATTAAAAGTAGCATCTGTAGTTTTTTCTTACACATCCTTCCTCAGATAGGGTGCCCAAAATTGCTCACAATAATAGACAATAGACAATAGGTGCAGGAGTAGGCCATAAGGCCCTTCAAGCCAGCACCGCCATTCAATGTGATCAGGGCTGATCATCCACAATCAGTACCCCATTCCTGCCTTCTCCCCATATCCCCTGACTCGGCAATCTTCAAGAGCCCTATCTAGCTCTCTCTTGAAAGTTTCCAGAGAACCGGCCTCCACGGCCTTCTGAGGCAGAGAATTCCACAGACTCACAACTTTCTGTGTGAAAAAGTGTTTCCTCATCTCCGTTCTAAATGGTTTACTCCTTATTCTTAAACTGTGGCCCCTGGTTCAGGACTCCCCCAACATCGGGAACATGTTTCCTGCCTCTAGCGTGTCCAAACCCTTAATAATCTTATATGTTTCAATAAGATATCCTCTCATCCTTCTAAATTCCAGAGTATACAAGCCCAGCCGCTCCATTCTCTCAGCACATGACAGTCCCGCCATCCCGGGAATTAACCTTGTGAACCTACACTTAACTCCCTCAAAAGCAAGAATGTCCTTCCTCAAATTTGGAGACCAAAACTGCACAAAATATACCAGGTGTGGTCTCACTAGGGCCCTGTACAACTGCAGAAGGACCTCTTTGCTCCTATATTCGATTCCTCTTGTTATGAAGGCCAACATGCCATTCGCTTTCTTCACTGCCTGCTGTACCTGCATGCTTACTTTCATTGACTGATGAACAAGGATCCCCAGATCCCGTTGTACTTCTCCTTTTCTCAACTTGACACCATTTAGATAATAATCTGCCTTCCTGTTTTTGCTACCAAAGTGGATAACCTCACATTTATTCAAATTAAAATGCATCTGCCATGCATCTGCCCACTCCCCCAACCTGTCCAAGTCACCCTGCATTCTCATAGCATCCTCCTCACAGTTCACACTGCCACCCAGCTTTGTGTCATCTGCAAATTTGCTAATGTTACTTGTAATCCTTTCATCTAAATCATTAATATATATTGTAAATAGCTGCGGCCCCAGCACCGAGCCTTGCGGTACCCCACTAGTCACTGCCTGCCATTCTGAAAGGGACCCGTTAATACCTACTCTTTGTTTCCTGTCTGCCAACCAATTTTCTATCCATGTCAGCCCTCTACCCCCGATACCATGTGCCCTAATTTTGCCCACTAATCTCCTATGTGGGACCTTATCAAAGGCTTTCTGAAAGTCCAGGTACACTACATCCACTGGCTCTCCCTTGTCCATTTTCCCAGTTATATCCTCAAAAAATTCCAGAAGATTAGTCAAGCATGATTTCCCCTTCGTAAATCCATGCTGACTTGGACCGATCCTGTTACTGCTATCCAAAAATGAATGTAAATTCACCAGTTTGACCCCAGGCTGGCAGGTTTGTCACAAGTTGGGCGGGTGGGGAAGGATAAGGAGCCGGGGCTTGTTTTCTCTCAAGTTTAGATGAATGAGAGATGATGTCCTTGGAAAAAGTAAAAATCCTGGAAGGTCAGACAAGATAGAGGCATGGAGTCATAAAATCATACAGCATGGAAACAAGCCCTTCGGCCCAACATGTCCATGCCGACCAAGATGCCACATCTATGCTGGACTGAGATTTTAGGCCCATATTCCTCCAAACGTTTCCTATCCATGTACCTGTCCAAATGTCTTTTAAATGTTGTTGTAGTATCTGCCTCGACGACCTCCACTGACAGCGATTTCAACATACCCACCAACTTCTATGTGAAATGGTTACCCCTCAGGCTCTTATTAATTCTTTCCCCTCTTACCCCTCTAAAGGGAAACTAAAGATACTTGAGATATTGGGGTTGATAGGGAGAGATAGGGAGAAATAGATCAGCCATGATTGAATGGCGGAGTAGACTTGATGGGCCGATTGTTCCTAATTCTGTTCATATTACTTATGAACGTATGAAGGTATGAAAAGGTACAAAGAACAAATGAATGAAAGGTATGCAAAAGAACATATCAAAGCCAGGAACGATGATCAAGGAATGGTGAAGCCCACAATGGTCCATTGTTGGCTGTGGAGAAGGATAATGAGTGGATACAAACAGTGAAACTACGCGGGATGACAGTGAAACTAGTAGGATGACTATGGTGGGGGAGGGACGGAGACAGAGGGAATGCAAGGGTTACTTGAAATTAGAGAAATCAATATTCAAACTGCTGGGTTGTAAGGGCAGGTACATGGATAGAATAGGTTTAGGGGGATATGGGCCAAATGCAGGCAGGTGGGACTGTTGTAGATGGGGCACATTGGATGGCTTTGGCGAGTTGAGCTGAAGGGCCTGTTTCATTGCTGTATGACTCTAAGACTCTGTGGAATATGTGTCGGTGGGGATGGATGATAAATGTTGGGTCTGGTGGGGGAATGGCCACTTCAAAATGTAGAGATAAGTTGTCAGGTCAGAGGACTAGATATTCTTAGAGGACGAGGGGACTTGGATAGAGTGGATGTGGAGAAGGTGTTTCAGAGCCTTCTTTCGGAAGGTGATGAGAAGGGATTTCTTTAGTCAGAGGGTGGTGAAACTGTGCCCCAGAAGACCGTGGAAGCCATCATCAATGGATATTTTTGAAGGCAGAGATTGATAGATTCTTGATTAGTACGGGTGTCAGGGGTTATGGGGGGGGGGGGGGGGGGGGGTGGGATAGTCAGGAGAATGCGGTGAGCAGGGAGAGATAGATCAGCCACGATTGAATGGCGGAGTGCACTTGATGGGCCGAATGGCTCAATTCTGCTCCCATCACTTATGACTACATAAGTTTCTTGGAACAATCCAGTGGTTGCATTGTTACCATTACTGATATTAATATTTCATTCAAAAGTTAACAAATGACTTGACTGTAAGCTCCCCAGCTGCCACGGTCTGATTTGTTCTCACTCCCGTGGATCCACAGTCTAGACAACTGGATAACAATCCAGCAATTAACCGCTGCACCCCCCACCCCTGAGGCTGATGCAATCTGTGCCGGGGATGGAAGATGAGGCGTCAGCTTCTCCTCAACGCTGTTAATACCTTTCGGTTTCAGGTTTCACGCTGGCCATCGGAGTCAAAGTCTCACCAATCCAAACCTGGCAGGTCGGGGGGGCAAAGTGAGTCGCGCCGTTGGAGTTCGTCTCGTTGAGGTCCGAGGTTTGCTAACAGCAGTAATGGAGTAATATCGGTTAGATTCAGGGGAAGGGCTTGACATATCAAACCTCCTTTTCACATTTCAAAGCATTAGGAGCAATTTAAAACCACAAATGATGTTACTTGCGGAAAATAGGATGCTATCTTATAGCAACTGGACTATTACAGCGTGTAGCGCTCAATGCATCTATTTCCAAGATGCACTTTTGTTTAATTTGACCTCCCCACTGAAACCACAACATTAAATCGAGCGCGTAGACACATGTTGGATCAACTGGAGGGTAATTGCTGTTGGAGTGGCAAGCTTGCAGTTTTGCACCTCAAAATTAGAAGAAGTTTTCTCTTTATCGTATATAAACCACATAGGTGCCCATTCAGAAGATAGACACAAAATGCTGGAGTCACTCAGAGGGACTGAGTATAGAAGCTGGGATGTAATGTTAAAATTGTACAAGGCATTGGTGAGACCAAATCTGGAGTATGGTGTACAATTTTGGCCGCCCAATTATAGGAAGGATGTCAACAAAATAGAGAGAGTACAGAGGAGATTTACTAGAATGTTGCCTGGGTTTCAACAACTAAGTTACAGAGAAAGGTTGAATAGGTTAGGTCTTTATTCTCTGGAGCGCAGAAGGTTAAGGGGGGACTTGATAGAGGTCTTTAAAATGATGAGAGGGATAGACAGAGTTGATGTGGACAAGCTTTTCCCTTTGAGAATAGGGAAGATTCAAACAAGAGGACATGACTTCAGAATTAAGGGACAGAAGTTTAGGGGTAACATGAGGGGGAACTTCTTTACTCAGAGTGTGGTAGTGGTGTGGAATGAGCTTCCAGTGGAAGTGGTGGAGGCAGGTTCGTTGGTATCATTTAAAAATAAATTGGATAGGCATATGGATGAGAAGGGAATGGAGGGTTATGGTATGAGTGCAGGTAGATGGGACTAAGGGAAAACAATTGTTCGGCACGGACTTGTAGGGCCGAGATGGCCTGTTTCCGTGCTGTAATTGTTATATGGTTATATGGTTATATGACAGGCAGCATCTCTGGAGAGAAGGAATGGGTGATGTTTCGGGTCGAGACCCTTCTTCAGACTGAGTTACTCGTATGAGTTCCCGCTGAGTTACTCCAGCATTTTGTGTCTATCTTCAGTGTAAACCAGCATCTGCAGTTCCTTTGTACACACTATGTATCTATTCATTTGCGCTCGTCATGAGGAGGACCTCCAAGCGTCTGCTTCAGTCATCCTGTGCCTGTATGTGTAGGAAGGAACTGCAGATGCTGGTTTACATTGAAGATCGTATATAAACCACATATTCAGAAGATGGACACAAAATGCTGGAGAAACTCAGCGGGAGAGGCTGCATCTGAAGATAGACACAAAGTTCTGGAGTAACTCAGCGAGAGAGGCAGCATCGAAGATCGACACAAAATGCTGGAGTAGTCTCTCTGAGTTACTCTAGCATTTTGTTTCTACTGTTTCTTGAGCCTGTGCCTTTATAATGGTACGGCAGGTATAGCGTGCTTTATTTAAAATAATAAGAGGCATAGATAGAGTAGACAGTCAGAATCATTTTCACAGGTTGAAAAAATCAAATGCTAGAGAGCATCGCTTTAAGGTGAGAGGGACAAAGATTATGGGAAATGTGCAGGGCCATGTTATTTTACCCAGTGGTTAGTGAGTGCCTGGAATGTGCTCCTTGAATGTGGTTGAAGCAGGGACATTTAAAATTATGTTAGATTGGTGCATGAATATGCAGGGATGGGAAGGATATGGGTTATGGGTGAAGGTAGATACGTGAAGGTCTAGGCACAATCGGCCACATGTTTCCTTGAATGTTTATGAATGAACTGCAGATGCTGGAAAATTGAAGGTAGACAAAAATGCTGGAGAAACTCAGCGGGTGAGGCAGCATCTATGGAGCGAAGGAATAGGTGACGTTTCGGGTCGTGACCCTCTCGACCCGTAACGTCACCTATTCCTTCCCTCCATAGATGCTGCCTCACCTGCTGAGTTTCTCCAGCATTTTTCTCTACCTCTGATTATGAATTATGTCACCAGATGATCCTATTTTTAAGCTGAGTTTTGGCCAGGACAGCTCAACCCTTATTTAATTGAGTGGGTTTATCATAACATGGCACTGTGGCGCAGTGGTAGAGCTGCGGTCTTACAGCGCATGAGACCTGGGTTCAATCCTGACTACGGGTGCTGTCTGTACGGAGTTTGCAAGTTCTCCCTGTGGCCTGCAGGGGTTTTCACCGAGTGCTGCCTCACCCGCTGAGTTTCTTTGAATGGCCATTCTCAATCTCCCTCTCAGACTTAACTTCAGCTTGTGACAGGTACAAATGTGTGAGCTTAAGAGATTCAGCAAAGGAAACGGTCTATGAGAGGTTTGGATGTGTTCAGTTTCCTAAACATTATTTCTAAGGTGCAAAAATAGTTTTTTAAGGTGAAGGAGAAAAGATTTAATAGGAATCTGGGGGATAACATTTTCACACAAAGGGCAGTGGGTGTATGGAACAAGCTGCCAGGGGAGGTAGTTGAGACTGGGACTATCCCAACATTTAAGAAGCAGTTAGACGGGTACATGGATAGGACGGGTTTGGAGGGATTTGGTCCAAAAGCAGGCAGGTAGAGCTGGGACATGTTGGCTGGTGTGGGTAAGTTGGGCCGAAGGGCCTGTTTCCAAACTGTATCGCTCAATTACTCTATGACTCTAAGATTAAAGTATGAACAGCTAGATTTTTGAAATAAGCCATAATTTGCATATTTATGTTTTCTAAATGGCCTGCAACGTCACCTTCAGAGTTTACTGATCTGACATCTGGGAAGATAACTGGCAGGGCTCGTGATATATTTTATTTTTCTTCTTTCATTTATTTCATACCCATTCAGACTAGGTCCATGGTTTTGAGAAAGCAGACTTCGACGGCAAAGTGGAGGTGGTAGAGTGGCTCTCACAGCGCCAGAGAACCTGGGATCGATCCTGACTACGGGTGCTGTCTGCACGGAGTTTGTACGTTCTCCCTGTGACCACCTGGGTTTTCCCCAGGAGCTCTGGTTTCCTCCCACACTCCAAAGACGTACATGTTTGTAGATGAATTTGGCTTCGGTAAAAATTATAAATTGTCCCAGGTGTGTAGGATAGTGGCAGTGTGCGGGAATCGCTGGTCGGCGCGGACTCGGTGGGGCGGAAGGGCCCATTTTCATGCTGTATCTCTAAACTAAACAAAACTACTGAATATCCTCTGTTCTGGATCCCATCAGATGTCCTAACCACCGTCTACTCCCGCTGACAACCTGCCCACAGCACACCCAGCCACAACTTGCCCTTTATTAATGGAACATAACAATGCTCACAACCCTAGGTGAGACCGCAAAAAAATAAAACCAGGCCTTTTGTACAGATGTCACAAAGCTGTTCTGTTGTAGTTACTAGATTGCCAGAATAAAATGGGATCATAATTTCTAAAGGAGACATTATTCATGAGCTCTGTGAGAATGAGTGAATATGTGATGTTTTCACATTGCTGCGTCTGTTTAAATCTGTGAGGTCCTCTGTGAACTAACAAGGATCCCTGCGGATAAATGACTGTGGGCTGGAAGACAGTGAACGCCAGCGAGCTGTAGAGTTCTGCGGTCCTGTTTTCAAAATGGCCACCCATAACCATTGAAGCTTTAGAACCATTGCAGTGATTATTTCCATGGATATCAAAGGAAACCAGGGCCTCGTAGTGTTGTTTGGATTTATTCTGGGGTGTCCCAGATTCTTGCTCTTCCGTGTGTTGATCATTTGTGATGGCTTTCAATGCCCTCTCCTCACCTTCCAGCTCCAATATTCTATTGGCATCAATTTTATATATCGGCATGATGGAGTAAAACTGCTTTTGGCTTTGTTGAGCCTCAATGAAAGTTGTGTACTTTGAACATAAACTATTTCCCTTTCTATGGATGCTTCCTGACCTGCTGAGTATTTCCAGCATTTTCCTCTTTAATTTGGCTTCATTGCTTTCTCAGTCCTTGTGACAGGACCATCGACACTTGATAATATCAATGACTTGATGTATTATGTCTGGGAATATGGATTTCAATTTAATCTATATGCCTCAAGCCATGGAAAGCAACTACTTAAATAATAAAGGCAAACAATTGATACTCCAATAGCATTGCTAGCCTTGGGGAATGTGATCTAGGAAGATTTGAGGTATGTTTCACAACCTGTCTATTCGGGAGAATTGAACGTTGCAATAAATCGCCATGTAATTCACATTGCCGAACATTAAATCCCAAGGATGAGGAAAAAAAACATGGGAGAATCTCAGACCAAAGTACAAAGGGTGGTGCGTATATGGAAAGAGCTGCCAGAGGAGGTAGATGAGGCAGGGACTATCCCAACGTTCAAGAAACATTTAGACAGGTACAAGGATAGGACAGGTTTGGATTTATTTATGTCCTCTCTTCCTATTGTTATACATTTAGGCCATGAGGACCATGTTTAAGAGGGAGTTAGATGTGGCCCTTGTGGCTAAAGGGATCAGGGGGTATGGAGAGAAGGCAGGTACGGGATACTGAGTTGGATGATCAGCCATGATCATATTGAATGGCGGTGCAGGCTCGAAGGGCCGAATGGCCTACTCCTGCACCTATTTTCTATGTATCTATGTATGTGAATAAATCATGCTTTATTCCTGTTCAGTGAATATTAGGAAAGATAGCGGAGTCAAGGAATATAGGGAGAAGGCAGGAACGGGGTACTGATTGTGGATGATCAACTATGATCACATTGAATGGCGGTGCTTGCTCGAAGGGCCGAATGGCCTACTCCTACACCAAATGTCTATTGTCTGTTGCCTATTGAAATGTAAAGATAAAAGGTAGACACAAAATGCTGGAGTAACTCAGCGGGACAGGCAGCATCTCTGGAGAGAAGTAACTGATGACGTTTCGGGACGAGACCCTTCTTCAGACTGATCAGGGGAGTGGACGATAGAGAGAATAAATTGTCGTCGGAGACAGTAAGACTGGTGGGAGAACTGGCAAGGGGATGGGGATGGAGAGAGGGAAAGCAAGGGCTACTTGATGCTAGAGAGGTCTATGGTCATGGGGAGAACGCAAAAACTCCGTGAAGACAAGCATCCGTAGTCAGGATCGAACCCGGGTCTCTGGTGCTGTAGGGCAGTGGCTCTACCCGCCGCGCAAGCCATCCCACCCACCCTGCCGCCCTGTTGGGTAGACACAGAAAGAAGAGGCAGTGGATTAAAGACATGTCTCCGTAATATTACTGTCAAAACATCCATCATCCAACAGTCAGCTCGAAATGACCACCTAGGAAGAACAGAATGCAAGCGGACTCAGGGTTAAAAATGGGCTTCCTTTAAAACTCCACGCACATTAACATCTGATGGAGATTAACACGTGGCTGGAAACAATTAATGATAATTGCAAGCTTTTGCTGTGGCAGATCTACAGTAAGTTATTTATGTATAGGATCATTTTTAATGTCGAGGGCAATGAAAATACAGTTGTTTCAATAGAAGGAATAATACTGCATTTCTGTACTTTATTTGTTCACTGAAGCGCTGTAAATCACAAAATCTTGCTTCTTTAGTCTGCCTATTCCATTTCCTCTTATGCCCCAATATTAGAATGGCGCAATAATAAAATCCGGTATTTTTTTATGAAGCAGAAAATAATCGACATCTCTTGAATGGCTGCATCTGTGGCATGCTGAGGTCTTGCCTGGGGTCATTGCCCCCTACCATCCTCATTCCCACTCCCCTTTCCAGCGGCCCTAATGCAATCAGAAACCTACTGTGCTGGGAATCGCAGGTATAAGTGCATGTCCCAGCAGTCAGATACAAAATATTCTCAGACAGCATTCGCTACCAGTTTTGTCTATTTATCGTCAAGAAGTGCAGACTGTTTGGGAGGTTTAGTCTAGTTTACTTTAGTTTAGAGATACAGCGTGGAAACAGGCTCTTTGGCCCACTGACCAACCATCCCTGCACATCAGCACTACCCTATACACACTAGCGACAATTTTACATTTATACCAAGCCAATTAGCCTAGTACGTCTTTGGAGTTTGGGAGGAAACCGGAGATCTCGGCGAAAACCCGCGCAGGTCACGTGGAGAATGTACAAACTTCGTACAGACAGCACCCGTAGGCAGGATCGAACCTGGGTCTCTGGTGCGGTAAGGTAGTAGGTTGTTCCGTAGTGTAAATATCTTACCGCGCTGTGCGGAGTGTAAATATCTTTTCATTTACAAAATACAAAAGCAACCATAACATGGTTTTACAGAATTTAATTCTAAGCATTTTGTTCCATCACAAATCGCTGATTGAGACTTATTGCCCTGAAGAGATGATATAGGTACATATTGGGGTCAAGGAAAGAGCGTTCACGTCGCGGCCCTGTTTTCACCAATGTTTCCACCACCACGCACAAGAAGCACAAGAAGCGCAAGGCAGACACCATTGTGCAGAGGCCGAGACGTGTGTTCAGCTCTGGCTGAACAACCTCTAATCTTGTGTGTGGACTCGATAAGAAGAAACATAGAAACATAGAAAATAGGCGCAGGAGTCGGCCATTCGGCCCTTCAAGCCTACACCGCCATTCAATATGATCATGGCTGATCATCCAACTCAGTATCCTGTACCTGCCTTCTCTCCATACCCCCTGATCCCTTTAACCACAAGGGCCACATCTAACTCCATCTTAAATATAGCCAACGAACTGGCCTCAACTACCTTCTGTGGCAGAGAGTTCCAGAGATTCACCACTCTCTGTGTGAAAAATGTTTTTCTCATCTCGGTCCTAAAGGATTTCCCCCTTATCCTTAAACGGTGACCCCTTGTCGTGGACTTCCCCAACATCGGGAACAATCTTCCTGCATCTAGCCTGTCCAACCCCTCCAGAATTTTGTAAGTTACTATAAGATCCCCCCTCAATCTTCTAAATTCTGGAAGAAGGTACATGTTTCAACAGATTGTATGGGATTTCACAAAACAGGCCTGGAGAGGAAATCAAATTTACATCCCAGCAGAAAATTCTCCTTTCTATCATCTTCCCAACCCATGCTTCGCCTCTATCCCATTGTCATATCTCCATCTTATCTCAACAACATAACCCTTCCTTTAGACTTTAGACTTTACTTTAGACTTTAGAGAGATACAGGATGGACACAGGCCCTTCGGCCCCTATAAAATTGACTCGAGTGTGTAGGGAGTGGATGAGAAAGTAGAACTGTGAACGGCTAATCGATGGCTAGCATGGACTTGGTGGGCTGAAGGGCCTGTTTCCATGCTGTTCTTTAAACTAAAATCAATTAGCTGATGGGTTATTGGGCTGAGCAAGACATGTTGGGTTGACTGAATTTTCTATATATGAACAATAGAAATGTAATTATCAAGAAGATCTGGACTCACTCACATATCCTTGTTACTTTGGTTTCCTTGTTGTTAAGTATTTGAGGCTTTCTCTCTTTTATTCCCTGTGATATTTGCTATGGTCTAGATTTTGTAATATAAATAATGGTGAGTTTTTTTTTGTTGTTAGTTTTTTTTAGCGACCCTACGTGGAAAAAGGCCCTTCGGCCCTCATAGTCTGCGCCGACCAGCGATCCCCGTACACTAGCACTATCCTGCACACTAGAGACAATTTACAACCTTGACCAAAGCCAATTGACGAACGAACCTATATGTCTTTGGAGTCTGTGAGGAAACCGGAGCACCCGGGGAAAACCCACATAGACACGAGGAGAACGTACAAGCTCCGGGCCGACGGCATCGGTGGTCAGGATCGAACCAGGGTCTGTAAGGCAGCATCTCCACTGTGCCACTGTGTTCTGGGCTCCAGCTTCTTATTGGTACAATTGACAAGGTGGAGAATTTATTATTGGACTTCTGCATAAGCTTCATCATCATCATCATCATCATCGTTGAGAACATTAGCGACGCAGTGGCGCTGGTTTCCGACGGGAACGGTGACGGACGCACCACACATCTCTGTCCTCCAGTTCCTGCGGACTTCCGCTGCTGGAAGTATAGGATTTTGGTGTGTGTGTGTGTGTGTGCTTTAACATTATTCCTTACCATGCTATGTACGACAATGATGGCAACTTCTACTGAAGTGTGGATGGCCGTTTGCTCGCTAGAAGCTCACCTGCCCTTTGGCAGGCCTATTTTTTGGCCCTGCTGGGGGTCCACAGCCCCCTCCTCAACTGGAAGACCAGGTGGGGGAGACGGTTTAGTCGCCGACTATCCGACCATGGAGCAGGTAGCACGGGAATACATGGTACCCGTGGTGGGGGGGTGGGGGGGGGAGGAAACTCCCCCCGACCTGACCTGCGTAAGCTTGGTTATAAGAAAATAGCTATTGCACAATGACAACATGAGGAACAGCTTGGTGTTAATCACCTTGGGATATTTCTGGTGGATAACATTGCCTCTTGTGCTAACCTAGCTGTATATATTATCTTTGTTTGTAGCTCTTCACTTTTGAAATTCTGTTCCAGTGACTTCAATGACATCTCAGCGGCAGATTGCAACACACTTACATTCCTATATTGCATTGTTACATTTGTCATGGGATGAATTAAGCTCCAGAGTCCTTGACGGCAGATATAAAGTATGTTTTTATTTTAAAGTAGAAAATGAGTAATATGCAATCCCATATACTTACTGTGTCATGATGACAGATATTCATTAACTCGGCAATAAAGTTTTAGTCGAGAGACACAGTGTGGAGACAGGCCCTTCGGCCCACCGACCAATGATCACCCATACGCTAGTTCTATCCTACACACTAGGGATATTTACAGAAACCAATTGACCTGTAAACCTGTTCAAGCAGGAACTGCAGATGCTGGAAGATCGAAGGTACACAAAAATGCTGGAGAAACTCAGCGGGTGCAGCAGCATCTATGGAGCGAAGGAAATAGGCGACGTTTCGGGCCGAAACCCTTCTTCAGACTGATGGGAGGTGCGGGGGAGAAGGAAGGAAAAAGGGAGGAGGAGGAGCCCGAGGGCGGGGGGATGGGAGGAGACTGCTCGAGGGTTAAGGAAGGGGAGGAGACAGCAAGGGCTAGCAAAACTGGGAGAATTCAACGTTCATGCCATCCGGACGCAAGCAACCCAGGCGGAATATGAGGTGCTGTTCCTCCAATTTCTGGTGTTGCTCACTCTGGCAATGGAGGAGACCCAGGACAGAGAGGTCGGATTGGGACTGGGAGGGGGGGTTGAAGTACTGAGCCACCGGGAGTTCAGGTAGGTTATTGCGGACTGAGCGGAGGTGTTCGGCGAAACGATCGCCCAACCTCCGCTTAGTCTCCCCGATGTAAATCAGCTGACATCTAGAGCAGCGGATGCAGTAGATGAGGTTGGAGGAGATACAGGTGAACCTTTGTCGCACCTGGAACGACTGCTTGGGTCCTTGAATGGAGTCGAGGGGGGAGGTGAAGGGACAGGTGTTGCATTTCTTGCGGTTGCAACGGAAAGTGCCCGGGGAGGGGGTGGTACGGGAGGGAAGGGAAGAATTGACAAGGGAGGAGTTGCGGAGGGAGCGGTCTTTGCGGAAGGCAGACATGGGGGGAGATGGGAAGATGTGGCGAGTGGTGGGGTCACGTTGGAGGTGGCGGAAATGGCGGAGGATTATTTGTTGACCAATGACCTATAAACCTGCACGTCTTTGGAATATGGGAGGAAACTGGAGACACCCAGAGAAAACCCGCGCGGTCACAGGGAGAACGCACAAACTCCGTACAGTTAATCACCCTTAATTTGGATCGAACCGGGGTCTCTGGCGCTACAAGGTAGCAACTCGACCGTTGCGCCACAGTGCTGCCCCAGAGAAAAATGAGGAACTGCAGATATGTACAACGCATAATGTTGGAGGAAATTAACAGATCCGGCAACATCTGTGGAGGGAATGGATAAGCATCATTTTGGGCCGGGACCCTTCTTCAGAATAAAGTTTCCTTTGTTTATTTCCTTTAGGATGAGCTCAAATTAAAGCTTACGGTGGATGGGTAAAATTGATGCTCTCGAGAAGTTTAATCCACAGTCACAGTATGGTCGTGTTTGGCATTCTACTCCACTTCTGAAATTTGTTTTCCGTTCATGATAATGCAACGTGAACCTCAACCATATTACATTTTATCCTAGGTGACAGGGGCAGAATTAGGCCATTCGGCCCAACAATCAAGGGCGATCAATCTCTCCTAACCTCATTCTCCTGGGGTGGATGCACAGAGTCTCTTGCCCAGAGTAGGGGAATCGAGGACCAGAGGACATAGGTTCAATGTGAAGGGGAAAAGGTTCAATAGGAATCGGAGGTTGACTTTGGTTTGTCGTAGGTTGTCGCCTGTATGGTCGTAGGTTGTCATAGGTCTGGTCGTAGGTGGACGTCCTAATTGGTCGCCGGTTGTCGGTAGCTTGACGTTGACTAGGTGGTAGGTTGTTGTAGCTTGCCGTAGACACATTGTCGTAGACATTGTGGTACGTGGGGTCCAGTCGCTGCTTTTTCGCGATCTGCTACGACTGTGACAGTCGCCGGCAGTCGCTGAAAAAATTGCCTAAGTGGGTCAGGTCCTTTAAACTAATCTCCTCTGCCTGCACGCGATCCCTATCCCTCCATTCCCTGCATATCCAAAGGCCTCTTAAATGCCACTATGGTATCTGCCTCCACCACCACCTCTGGCAGCATGTTCTAGGCACCTACCACTCTCTCTGTCAAAAAAACCTTGTCGCACTCATCTCCTTTTTCACTAAATCAAACTAAAGACATTCAGCAGCAGGGTGTCATGAGTTCATAAGTTAATTAGATACAGGGGCCATCATGTCCACTTCGCCGTTCAATCATGGCTGATCTATCTTTCCCTCTCAACCTCATTCTACTGCCTTCTCCCCATAACTCCTGACACCCGTACTAATCAATAAATCTGTCAATCTGCGCATTAAAAATATCCATTGACTTGGCCTCCACAACCGTCGGTGGCAAGGAATTCCACAGATTCACCACCCTCTGAATAAAGAAATTCCTCCTTACCTCCATTCTAAAATCACGTCCTTTTATTCTGAGGCTATGACCTCTGGTCCTAGACTCTCCCACAGGTGGAAACATCCTCTCCACATCCACTCTATCCAGGCCCTTCATTATTTGGTAAGTTTCAATGAGGCCCCTCCCCCCCCCCCCCTCCACCCCCTCATCCTCCTAAACTCCAGCGATTACAGGCCCAATGCCGTCAGCCTATGAGTGCAGTCTGTGTGGAGTTTGAACGTTCTCCCTGTGACCGCGTGGGTTTGTTCCGGGTGCTTCGGTTTCCAAAGACGTACAGGTTTGTAGGTTAATTGGGTTTTGCAAATTGTGTAGGGTAGAACTATTGTATGGGTGATCGCTGATCTGTGTCGATTCAGTGGGTCGAAGGGCCTGTGCTTTTCCATGCTGTATCTCTAAACTAAACCTAAACTAAACTCAATTGCTTGTACAGTGCTCAGTCAAACTAGCTAATTGGGAAGGCTGCTGGGTTTCTCAACATGGGAGATTCCCTTCGTGAACAAAGCCTTGCAATAATTTACTGTCTGTTTGGGGTAAGGCATTGTTCTGTTTTTTTTCCCGAGGAGACGTTGAGAAATGAGGGTGTGTTATGAATACATCTTGCAGCCGATGCTAGCATGGGTTAAAGTTAGAATCTTTTATCAGTTCATCAGTTGAGTTTATTGCCTCGTGTACCGAGGTACAGTGAAAAGCTTTTGTTGCGTGCTATCCAGTCAGTGGAAAGACAATACATGGTTACAATCGAGCTATTTACAGGGTATAGATACAAGATAAGGGAATAATGTTTAGTGCAAGGTAGAGCCAGCAAAGTCTGAACAAGGGCACTCCGAGGGTCACCAAAGAGGTAGATAGTGGTTCAGGACCACTCTCTGGTTGTGGTAGGATGATTCAGTGCCTGATAACAGCTGGGAAGAAACTGTCGCTGAATCTGGAGGTGTGCGTTTTCACACTCCTATACCTCTTGTCTGATGGGAGGGGGGAGAAGAGCGAGTGGCCAGGGGTGCGACTCGTCCTTTATTATTCTGCTGGCCTTGTCTGATGGCAGCACGGCTTGTGGTCGTCACTTGGATGATTTCTATCTGTTTTGTTTTCGTTTCCCTCTCTTTTTACTGCCGTCAGCGTTTGTCTGCATCAAGTTGAACCAGGATTGACAGCATCAATAGCCAGCCGCACTGGAACCTCCAATCTGCCTGCAGACAAGTGGGAAGATGCTGAGACTTCACTTGGCACGGACTCAGAAGATGAAGCAGCACCGACCACCGTCCATTCTGAGGCATCGAAGGGCATTCAGAAGTATAAACACAAGAGGGATGGATCGGGTGGATGCACAGAGTCTCTTGCCGAGAGTATGGGAATCGAGGACCAGAGGACATTGGTTTAAGGTGAGGCGGGAAGGACTTAATAGGAGCTCGAGGGTTAGGGTAAGCCGTTCAATCATGGCTGATCTATCAGATTGGTGGGTTGCTTTTGCAATTTTTTAGAAATATTTCGACAGATACATGGATCGGACAGGTTTAGAGGGATATGGGCCAAACACAGACAAGTGTGACTAGTGCAGATGGGGCATGTTGGCCGGGGTTGGGAAAGTTGGGCCGAAGGGCCTGTTTCCATGTTTTACAACTCTATAACTCTGACTCTATCACTGAGTGTTACCACCGCTGCCTGCTTCCACACTGCTGCTGGATGACTTCTTAGAATGGTTCAGTTTATTGTCACGTGTACTGAGGTACAGTGAAAAGCTTTTTGTTACATGCCAACCAGTCAGCAGAAAGACTACACATGATTACAATCGAGCCGTCCACAGTGTACAGATGCAGAGTTGAGGGAATGACGTTTAGTGCAAGGTAAAGTCCGGTAATGTCCGATTAAAGATAGTCCGAGGGTCTCCAATGAGATTGATGGCAGCTCGGGGGCCGCTCTCTAGTTATCAGTAGGATGGTTCAGTTGCTTGATAACAGCCGGGAAGAAATTTATCTGAAACTGCCTCTTACACAAAAAACAAAATGTAATAACTACTGAGGCACTCTTTGATTCCAGCCTGCAAGTTATATGTTTTATAGGGTTAGTGGGGGTGTACGGACTGGGCCAGGGGTGGAGAGGGTAGGGAGAGTGACGAGGATTGTCCGTAGAATGAGGAGGTGGGTGCACTGGATAAACTCCCCTTACAGCTCTGAAGCATCTCTCGAGAGGGACTTGGCTTAACCCTTTGTGAACCATGGCTCCATGCCAGGGGATTAGACTGAACGGCATAGTTGGGATGGTTGCAACGAGAGAGATTGCAATGTGTGGGCTGGATGTTTTATGCCGGAGGGTTGTGACTAAACTATATTTCACAATCTGCGTCTCTGAGGTGAATTAGTTGTGTATTTTTAATCTTCTCTCTGATATTTCTCTTCCCCCTCAGTAAAGGGCAATTGTTATTGGGCAGGTGAAGCAAACAGGCTGGGCAGTGGTGACACAGTGGTGACAATGTGTGACTGTGTGACTGACACTGACTGCGCTCGTTCAACAGGCAGAGAAAATACAAGGGTGCAATGCCAAAGCTGTCCCACGCATAACTTTGTAAGAGTTCATAAGATAAAGGAGCAGAATTAGGCCATTCGGCCCATCAAGTCTACTCTGCCATTCAATCGTGGCTGATTTATCTTTCTCTCTCAACCCCATTCTCCTGCCTTCTCCACATAACCCCCGACATCCGTACTAATCAAGAATCTGTGAATCTCCGCCTTAAAATGACCCATTGACAACCTCCACAGCCATTTGTGGCAAAGAATTCCACAAATTCACCACCCTCTGACTAAATAATTTTTCCCTCATCTCCTTTCTAAAGGTATGTCCTTTTATTCCAAGGCTTTACTCACCTGCTATGGCCTGTAGTCCTAGTCTCACCTCCTCGTGGAAACATCCTCTCCACATCTACTCTATCCAGGCCTTTCACTATTTGGTTACGTTTCAGTGAGATCCCCCCCCCCCTCCCAATCCTTCTAAACTCCAGCGAGTAGAGGCCCATTGCCATCAAACGCCGATCATATGTTAATACAAGCATTCCTGGGATTATTCCCATAAACTTCCTCTGGGACCTCTCCGACACCAGCACATTCTTCCTCAGATACGGGGCACAAAGGCGGCACGACTAAATCGCCAGGCAACTTGGAGAGATTCCCAAGAGTAGAGAAATACAAGGATAGACACAAAATGCTGGAGTAACTCAGCGGGACAGGCAGCATCTCAGGGGAGAAGGAATGGGTGACGTTTCGTGTCAAGGTTATAGAAACCTACAAAATTATTTTGTTTCGGGTTATAGAAACCTACAAAATTCTTAAGGGGTTGGACAGGCTAGATGCAGGAAGATTGTTCCCAATGTTGGGGAAGTCACAGTTTAAGGATAAGGGGGAAATCCTTTAGGACCGAGATGAGAAAAACATTTTTCACACAGAGTGGTGAATCTCTGGAACTCTCTGCCACAGAAGGTAGTTGAGGCCAGTTCATTGGCTATATTTAAGAGGGAGTTAGATGTGGCCCTCGTGGCTAAAGGGATCAGGGGGTATGGCGAGAAGGCAGGTACGGGATACTGAGTTGGATGATCAGCCATGATCATATTGAATGGCGGTGCAGGCTCGAAGGGCCGAATGGCCTACACCTGCACCTATTTTCTATGTTTCTAATACAGGAATCGATACTGTGTTTCTGTGAGATGCCTTCTCACAAGTCGATTATTACAGATGGGGTTCGCTGGAGAGCGGTGGAGTGGCGAGGGTCGGTGGAGTCGATGGTGGAGGCCCGCAGCTTCGACTATTACAGAACTCGCTCCATCAACACCAGTGCAAACAAAACACACACGCTCCATGCCCGGGCTATCTCCATGCAGTAGGAACCTTTGCGTGTTAAGACAAGCAAAGTCCTGGTGGGTGTAGTGCTCTTGAAGATGATCGGCAACAGATTTATAGAGGTGTAACCAGGTGTGATGTGATTCCATTTGGCCCTTTCTTGGCCCATCAATCAGCACAGTCCCATGAGAACAAAATGATGAACTTACCTCTCAGACAGGTGTTCGTTCAAATGCTTGAGGATTCTTCTGCTTTCAAGCATTGAGCAAAGTTGCCTTGGATAAACGGAAGTTGCTTCTCAATAGGATCTGTAACAATTTCAGAGCATTTCAATGCACTTTACAGACTGCCAAATAGTTTTATGCCAACAGGTTTAGTTTAGTTTAGATTAGTTTAGTTTAGAGATACAGCGCGGAAACAGGCCCTTCGGCCCATCAAGTCCGATCCCCGCACATGAACACTACCCTACACACACTAGGGATAATTTTACATTCATACATTTTTCCCAAGCCAATTAACCAACAGACCTGTATGTCTGAGGAGTGTGGGACGTGGTCACAGGGAGAACATACAAACTCCGTACAGACAGCACCCGTAGTCAGGATCAAACACGCATCTCTTGTGATGTAAGGCAGCAGCTCGACCGCTGCACCACTGTGCCGTCCACAGTCTTCCCAACCTCAAAAAAGGAAGGGTGTCAAATGGAAATAGTGGCTGAAAGTGCCTGCGGCCATACTAGCTGATTTTATGACGTTAAAATAAGTTGCATTAGTAATGGATTATAGAGAAAACATTTCCATTTTGCATAGATTATGGCCAGGTTGGCTGAGTATAGTAGTTTCGCTAACATAGAAACATAGAAAATAGGTGCAGGAGTAGGTCATTCGGCCCTTCGAGCCTGCACCGCCATTCAATATGATCATGGCTGATCATCCAACTCAGTATCCTGTACCTGCCTTCTCTCCATACCCCCTGATCCCTTTAGCCACAAGGGCCACATCTAACTCCCTCTTAAATATAGCCAATGAACTGGCCTCAACTTCCTTCTGTGGCAGAGAGTTCCAGAGATTCACCACTCTCTGTGTAACCTGGCATTAAAGTTGGTTATCCACATAGAGATATAGAAACATAGAAAATAGGTGCAGGAGTAGGTCATTCGGCCCTTCGAGCCAGCAGCACCATTCAATATGATCATGGCCGATCATCCAAAATCAGTACCCCGTTCTGGCGTTTTCCCCATATCCCTTGATTCCCTTAGGCCTAAGAGCTAAATCTAACTCTCCCTAGAAAACACCCAATAAATCGGCCTCCACTGCCTTCTGTGGCAGAGAATTCCACAGATTCACAACTCTCGGGGTGAAAAAAGTTTTTCCTCATCTCAGTCCTAAATGGCCTACCCCTTATTCTTATACTGTGACCCCTGGTTCTGGACTCCCCCAACATTGGGAACATTTTTTCCTGCATCTAGCCTTATCCAATCCCATAACAATTTTATATGTTTCTGTAAGATCCCCTCTCATCCTAAATTCCTTGGAGTAATATCATTTGTTTTGACGGAATGACATTGTGAACCTTTGATTCCCTGATCACTATTATGGAGGTAGTTAACGTTCAGCTGCATAATAAGAAAAAGGAAAGACAGAGAGAAGGAAGGAGACGAGGGAGAAGAAGAGGGAGAATGAGAGAAAGATAATGAAAGGAAGTGAGAGAAAGGGACATTCTGAAAGAGGCAGAGCCAGAAAGAGAGAGGAGACAGAGGAAGAGAAAAAGAAGGGATCGATGGAAAGAAGTAAGATGGGTTGAAAGAATGGAGGAAAGGAACAAAAGATCCATTCTATATTGATATTTGTTCAGGAGATCTATAAAGGTACATGAAGGGCAGCACAGTGGAGCAGCGGTATATTTGCTGCCTTACAGCAAGCGCCAGAAGACCCAGCTTCGATCCTGACTACGGGTGCTGTCTGCACGGAGTTTTACGTTCGTTCTCCCTGTGACTTGCGTGGGTTTTCCCCAGGTGCTCCGGTTTCCTCCCACACTCCAAAGACGTACAGGTTGGGGACTGGACTTTGTGCCTTCCCTCATGGTGGCAGCCATTGTGGGGGGATGTTCTTTGTGTTTAAGACTCTCATTGGTGTTATGTCTGTATTCTTTTTTTTGTGTGCTGCAAAATGGCAAAAAGCATTTCACTTCACTACAATGTGACTAATAAAATACCTTTGACCTTTGAGGTTTGCAGGTTAATTACCTTTGGTAAGAATTGTGAATTGCCCCCAGTGTGTGTAGGATCGTGGTGGTGTACGGGGGAACGCTGGTCAGCCCGGACTGGGTGGGCCGAAGGGCCTGCTTCCTCGTTGCATCTCCAAACTGAACGAAATCACCTGTACTCATTAAGATGGGAAACATGATAGCCAGTTGGGCACAACAAACCAGAATCTTATATTGTCCAACTTTTTAGGGCTGCTGAGACGGAAAAGCCTTAGTGAGGGCAATGAATCAGCTGTCCTAACTCAGACACCTTGTCAGCATCAGACTTTCATTCTGATAATCTGGATTACATCTGAGCCATAATCAGAAGTAGAACATGCATGTCTCCCAATAGATGTGTTCAAGAAGGAACTGCAGATGCTGGAAAATCGAAGGTACACAAAAGTGCTGGAGAAACCCAGCGGGTGCAGCAGCATCTATGGAGCGAAGGAAATAGGCAACGTTTCGGGCCGAAACCCTTCTTCAGACTGATAGGGGGTGGCGGGGAGAAGGAAGGAAAAAGGAGGAGGAGGAACCCGAGGTCTGTCTCCCAATAGATACTGTTTATGGACAGTCACGACTTGTCAGAAAGCAAAAGGTAGACACAAAATGCTGGAGTAACTCAGCAGGACAGGCAGCATCTCTGGAGAGAAGGAATGGGCGACGTTTCTTCAGTCTGAAGAAGGGTCTCGACCCAAAACATCACACATTCCTTCTCTCCAGAGATGCTGCCTGTCCTTCTGAGTTTAGTTTAGTTTAGAGATACAGCGCGGAAACAGGAAGTTTCGGGCCACCGGGCCCGCGCCGACCAGCGATCCCCGCACATTAACACTACCCAACACCCACTAGGGACAATTTTTACATTTACCAAGCCAATTAACCTACAAACCCGTACGTCTTTGGAGTGTGGGAGGAAACCGAAGATCTCGGGGAAAACCCACGCAGGTCACGGGGAGAACGTGCAAACTCCGTGCAGACAGCACCCGTAGCCAGGATCGAACCCGGGTCTCCAGCGCTGCATTCGCTGTCAGGCAGCAACTCTACCGCTGCCGACAGCAAGGCTACTCCAGCATTTTGTGTCTACCTTCGATTTAAACCAGCATCTGCAGTTCTTTCCTACACACATTGTATGAGAGCAACTCAGTTCTTTTGCTGCAATACAACTTATCTTGCAAACTACAAAAATGTCCAATCTGTGTTGGGAATTATTCCTGGAACGCGGGTCTAAGACAGAAATTAGTTTTTTTGGCCAATTAAGGGGGAAATAACTGCATCGTTTATTTGATTCATTAGTTAGAGTTATGAATCCAAGAATAACTATTAGTGTACATCCATATGTGTAAAGCACCGCATTTAGTGACACAGGACACAGGGTTTATAATGAGGAGAAAAGAGCACTGAATTGGTCCCAAAAGATCTGGAAAATAGACTTTTTTGCATGAAAATAGCCTGTAAAAACTTACCAAACTTGAGAGATGATCAAAAATGTTCAAAGGATTTCCTCTTGAATGTTGCAAGCTGCTTACAGCGCCAGAAACCCAGCTTAGATCATGACTATAGGTGCTGTCTGTGTGGAGTTTGTACCTTCTCTCTTGGACCGCGTGGGTTTTCTACAGGCCTTCCGGTTTCCTGCAAACACTCCAAAGACGTACATGTTTGTAGGTTAATTGGCTTTGGTAAAATTGGTACGGGGTGATCGTTGGTTGGCGCAGACTCGGTGGGCCGGAGGGCCTGTTTCCACGCTGTATTTTTAAAGTCAGAGGTCAAAAGTAAATTGCAGATTTCTTTTTGTTAAAAATTCAGCATATCCCAACATAAGTCTCTTCCTCAGAAATCCACTCAATTTAAATTAATTTATTTTAAATCGATGTTTGGGGAGGAGTCCAGAACCAGGGGTCACAGTTTAAGAATAAGGGGTAGACCATTTAGTACTGAGATGAGGAAAAACGTTTTTACCCAGAGAGTTGTGAATCTGTGGAATTCTCTGCCACGTCAGACCAATTCACTGGATATATTCAAGAGAGTGTTGGATTTAGCTCTTAGGGTTAATGAAATCAAGGGATATGGGAAGAAAGCCGGAACGGGGTACTGATTTTGGATGATCAGCCATGATCATATTGAATGTAGGTGCTGGCTCGAAGGGCCGAATGGCCTTCTCCTGCACCTATTTTCTATGTTTCTATGTTTCAATATTTCCATGAAGCTGATTTTCATAGGTAGAGTACAGTATTGTTATGGTACCATATTGCAAAGCGAGTGTTCTCAATCAAGGATGAATTTCTAGGTGAGATGATGCAATCTCAATCTCAAACCTCTCCCAAATGGGTAGATCTTTAGTCAAGCGAGCAGCACTGTGGTCTAGAAGTAGAGCTGCTGCCTTACAGCGCCAGAGACTTACAGTGCATGACTTTGTTTAACGTGGGGAGACTGGTGCACAGACAGCCACCCCACGGTCCTTGACAGATCTGTGGTCAGGATCCAGTGGCATGGTGTCCTAGAAGACCAGAGACCCTTTTCTGCTGCAGCCTTCATCCGCCTTCCCAGCCGTTGTGACGCTCCACTAAGGTCAGCCATCGTCCTCCGCCTGTTCCACCGTTGAGGTCTTGGTTGGATTGCTCTTTGTCAGAGACCTCCCCCCTCGACCTTACCGCCATGGGTGGCCCTACCAGGAGCATAACTCTAGACGCCACCATCGTGACTAAGGACACCTTAGTTCAATCTCCCTTGTGTTTGCATTCTGGTCCTCTAGTGGCACAGCCATGACCCCAACATGGGGAACCCAACCCAACCTAAACCACTACGCACCTTGTCAAAGGGTCCTGGTGCCCAGCAGTTTGTTGACTTACTAAAGCAACCGAAACAAATTGAGCTTTCCCTCCTTTGTTATTTGCCTGCGTCCTTTGTCGCTTGCTCTGAAATCTTTTGGGTATACAAGCCCCAACGACAGGCCTGAGGCTGGGCCTAAATTGGTCCATAACTTCATTAGAATTTCATGCGTGAGCTGTTGCCACCTGTTGCACCTCCACAGGCTCCCGGTCCAAACATTCGGAAGAAACTCCTCCTTGGCAGCACCCTGGAGGTGAGTCTCAGGAGAGGGTTCGGAGTGGGGACCTCTGGGTGGGGGTGTTGGGAGTTGCCACCACTGTGGTTGGCGCCGAGGGATTTACCCTGCATCTTCTGGCTCCACAGAAAGGGCTTTTGTAAACACGGGTGCGACTTACGAGACTTAATTTACAATTAGCAGCCAGATTTCCACTGAAGAACCTTGAGCGTCGGCGCACATTGGAGACCTTCCCCGAGTCCCACCTGCTCATTCCAACCTAGTTTTATATTTCAGTTCTCACTCGACACACCTGAGGGACGGACACTTTGTGAACGAGAAACAGCCTGGCGTAATTTTGGGTTTAATATTTCGCGAGTGTTATTGGTGCACAGAAAGTCACTCCCCAAAACTGGGCCTCATTGTGAGAGTGAGGCAGGTGCGAGAAGCTATAACACACTGTGTCTGCTTCATATTCACTGAAAGCCCTTTATGTATCACCAAGCAATGACTGGAGGGAACTTGCATTCCTGATTCTCATTTGTCAAAGTTACTTTCAATGAACCACTTCTGTTTTACATGAACTTTGATTCCACACTGCCCACATATGTGAATTATTACAGATTATTGATGTGTGTGTGTGTGTATATATATATATATATATATATATGTATATATACACACGCACACACACAAGATTGCAACCTTCACGTGGTATGCCCTGTTTCGACGAATGCAATCATCCCGGCGTGCACAATCAAATAAGATCAAATTTAACAAGTTGTCCTACAACTTTAGGCTGTGCACGCCATACGAAGAAGATGACACACACACACATATATACATAAATGTATATATATATATTACTACTAGACTAAATGGGACCCGTTGGGTCCCAGCATCACACGGGAGGGCTGGTCCCCCAACGCAATATTCCACCTCTCCACCAATTCCAATATTGGTGGCCAGTGGGGGGGGGGAGTTCTTTCTGCAGCGCTAGTATGGGTGTTGTGGGCTGAAGGGACTCGTTTCCAGAGGGCTAGTATGGACATTGTGGGCTGAATGGATTCTTGGGCTGGCGTCTCAGTCACTCAAGCCTGTTGTGCTGGCAGCTCACTCACTCACGGCTGGTGGGCTGGCAGTTGACTCACGGCTATTCCTTGAAATTCCTCTTCAAACAGGGTGCAAGGCCACCAAATTCAAGTGCAGTTTCTTACCACTTCAAGCAGGGTGCAAGGCCACCAAATTCAAGTGCAGTTTCATACCATTTCAAACAGGGTGCAAGGCCACTAAAGACAGCGAGTCGTGACCTATCCCTCCTCCATCTTGCAGAGACTGAGCCACGCCCACACTTCTGGATTTTATAGTCCCTCCCCCCCCCCCCCACCAGAAGGGGCATGACATGATTGACAGGAGAGAGCATCTCAACATTTTTTAAACACGAATAATTTTTTTATTTTTCATCATTGGGAAAAATCCTCAGCACCTGATGAGCGGAGGGGGACTCTGAGTAAGATGGCCAAAAATCACAGCCGTTCGTGGTAGCCTTTTTTCTAAAATCAATATAAAGCGCAAACAGGAAGTGGTCAAGATTAGACTTTTAATAATATAGCAGGCAGGGCAACTTTAATTAGGCAAGGCAACTTTAATTAGGCAAGGCAACTTTAATTAGGCAAGGCAACTTTACTTTGGCAACACAGCTTTAGCATTTCCAAACCAAAGGCAACACAGCTTCAGAATTTCCAAACCAAAGGCAACACAGCTTTAACATTTCCAAACCAAAGGCAACTCAGCTTTAGTATTTCCAAACTATATTTTCAAACCAAATTAAGGGCACAGACAGGTCAGTAAAAACACTCATTTAGTAGACATGTGTTCAGTGTTATTCACAGCTCAGACTGAGAGACGTGGCCCTCTCGCTCCCCCATCTTGCAGAGACTGACTGAGGCACTCAACACTTCCGGGTTTTATAGTCCCTCCGGAACGGGCGTGGCCTTCAGGAGTGAGAATCTCAACATTTTTTAAACACTAATAACTCTTTTATGTTTCATCAATGGGAAAGATCCTCTTGCCCTGCGCAGTGGGGGGGGGGGGGGGGGGACTCTGAATAAGATGGCCAAAAATCACAGCCGTAAGTGGCAGCGTTATTTCTAAAATCAATATACAGAACAACAGGAAGTGGTCAAGATCAGACTTTTAGTAATATAGAAGATGTTATACATGTGTGTGTGTATATATATATATATATATGTGTGGGTGGGTATGTGTGTATGTAGGAAGGAACTGCAGATGTTGGTTTAAACTGAAGATAGACACAAAGCGCTGGAGTAACTCAGCGGGATAGGCAGCATCTCTGGAGAGAAGAAATGGGTGACGTTTTAGGTTGAGACTCTTCTTCAGTCTGAAGATGGGTCTCGACCCGAAACCTCATAATCTGTGATAATTTTATATACATATAGATGCACACGCGCACACACACACATACATGCACAGTACACACACACATTTAGACATGCACATTCACACACACACACACACACACACACACACACACACACAGCAGCACACACACACACACACACCATAGCTGAATTCCCCAAGCTCAGATTCACACACACACAACACACACTTCAAACACACACCACACCATAGACACCATCACACACATATCACCCACACACACAACAACACTATACACACACACACACACAACCAAACACCCACAACACACACACAATACACACCACACACCCACACTATACACACACCACACCACACACACACACTCACCCCACACACACACACACACACATATACACACACACACACACACATATACACACACACACACACATATTTATACATACACATGCACATAGACACATTTATGAGTGTGTGTGTTTATGTGTGTAGAATCTGTGGGCAGTGTAATGAAGTTCATATCGACTATATAGATTATACATATATTATAGACATGCAAACATAGTCCTGCTATCCTTTATATATATTTTATATATGTATATATGTATGTATACAAAACATGCAAGGCAACATGATCACCAGTCTCATGTATATAAAAATATTATATGTATTCCATTCCTATCCATGTTGTCTATCCATGTTATATATATACACCTGTATATACATATATATATATATATATATATATATATATATATATAACATGGATAGACTACATGGATAGGACAGGTTTGGAGGGATATGGGCCTAGTGGGACTTGTGGCAGGCAGGTGGGACTAGTGCAGCTGGGACTTGTTGGCCAGTGTGGGCAAGCTGGGGTGAAGGGGCCTGTTTCCACGCTCTATGACTATGAATATCTCAATAAAAAATATATATCAACAAGGCGAATATTACAGAAATATGATGTCGTTCTGAGTGCCTCAGGGTTTAGTTCCCAAACACTTTATGCTTTGTTGCAGCTTCTACTACAGTCTACTAAAAGTATAAACTCAAATGCCTGTTACTCCACCCCTATTCATCCTCCGTAACACGGTTAACTAATATGAAGATCATGGAAATGATTTGATGGGCCTGTTTAACCATGGGTATATAACACATTTGACCAGTGAAGTGGAAACAGTTAATTTATATATTCAATATAATTAAAACCTCATAACATGCAAATTAATCAAAAATTCAAATGCCTGAAATGTTTTGAATGAACGGTGCAAGCGGCAGTAAGGCCATAAATGCCAGGTAGTCACTAATAAAATGCAACAGTGAAATCTGGAGTGCCAGAGGAAAGACATAGTGAAACCCATGGTGACGTGGAGAGCTTTGGATACATCGCATGGCAACATTTAATGGGAGACAAGAGAGCTAATGGAATAACAGGAAACATAGTGGAGAGTAAATTCTGACACCTGTCAGGCTGGATGATCTGTTTTTGAGTTGTAAATACATTGCACTAGAGGAGGAAAACGCAGCAACATGATATACGGTCTCAGAATTTCAAGGATCAATTGAGAATTCAGAAGCTCAGTTTAGTGAAGAGATACAGCGCGGAAAATAGGCTCTTCGGCCCACCGAGTCCGTACCGACCAGTGATCCCCGCACAATAACACTATCCTGCACACACTTCGTTCGCTCGAGTGTCAGACCACGAATAGCTCACTGTTGGCTTCTGTCGTCGTCCAACATGTTGACAGAATTGGGCGCCTGACGAGTCACAGATTGCATCGTGTCGTCGTTTCCGGGGATCGCCACGAGGAGGCTTTTGTCATGATCCCCCCTGCACATACTAGGGACAATTTACAATTGTACCAGGCCAGTTAACCTACAGACCTGTATGTACGTCTTTGGAGTGTGGGAGGGAACCGAAGATCTCGGAGAAAACCCACGCAGGTCACGGGGAGAAGGTACAAACTCCGAACTGACAGCACCCGTAGTCAGGATCGAACCCGGGTCTCTGGCATCAACTCTACCGCTACGCCGCCTGTGCCGCTCATACAATGTTGCTGGAATTACACCTCAGATATTCATGGCCCACTGGCGGACAATGGACAAAGTGTTGGTGAAGTCCAAACTCTTATTTGGGATAGTTTTATGCAGGGGAAGGCACATCTTACAATCCTGAACAAAGTTTTTTGGAGATGATCAGCCATGATCATATTGAATGGCGGTGCAGGCTCGAAGGGCCGAATGGCCTACTCCTGCACCTATTTTCTATGTTTCTAAGTTTCTATGATTGAATGATTCAATGATTCAATTATACTTTACCTAGGTACAAAGGAATTCTTTGTTCATCCATACAATCGAAAGAATTGCCACATATCTGGTGCATCGTGGAAGGATGAGGGTAGGTCAGTGAATGTTATAGATTCATAGAGTCATATAGCCTGCAAGCAGGACATTCGGCCCAACCTGCCCATGCTGACCAAGGTGTCCAATCTACACTAGTCCCACCTGCTGCATTTGGCCTTTATCTCTCTAAACATTTCCCATCCAAGTACCTGTCCAAATGTTTTATTTTAACATTTTGCTTTTATCATTTTAACAAATGTTTTATTTTAACATTTTAACCAGCCGCAACTATCTCTTCTGGCAGCTTATTCCATAAACCCACCACCTTCTGTGTGAAAAAAGGTTCCACTCAGGTTCCTCACCTTTAACCTTTGTCATTCACCTTTAACCTATGCCCTCTGATTCTTTACTTGCAACCAGAGTTGGGGAATGAAGAGCCAGAAATATTACCCATGTGGACTCCAGTATAGCTTTCACAAAGTTCCCTGGTGTTAAGGTGCTCCAAAGGTTAAGGCACATGGGAACCAAAATTAGCTTGCTCATAGGTGACAAAGAATACTGGTGGAGGTGTGACATCCTGACCAGAAGCCTGTGACCGGTGATATTCCACAGGGATCAGTCCAGGGACCTCTGTTGTTTGCTGATGTCTATAAATGATTTGGATAAAAATGTAGATGGGCTGATTGGTCAGTCTGCAGATGCCCCAAAAACGATTGGACTTCAAAGTCAAAGTCAAAGTATCCTTTATTGTCATTCAGACCTTTTGGTCTGAACGAAATGTTGTTGCCTTGCAGTCCTACATATAATAAAATAACAAAACACACAATAAACACAAATTTAACATCCACCACAGTGAGTTCACCAGGCACCTCCTCACTGTGATGGAAGGCAAAAATCTTAAAGTCTTTGTCTCTTCCCTCCTTGTTCTCCCTCTGCCCTGAGGCGATCCAGTCCTCCGATGTTGTGACCCCACCGGGTGCAGATAAAGAGGAAAGGTGCCAGCCCATATGGCAGTACAGACCTGCAGACCAATTTGAAACTTGGGTGGACAAATGGCAGGTGGAGTTTAATCCAGACACCTGTCGGGTGTAGTTTGGGAGGTCAAACGTAAGAGAGAAAAATGGGGTAAATGGTGGGACTTGCAATGAGTTGCAAGCCCATAGCTCCCTGAAAATGGCAATACGGCTAGATAGGGAGGTGATGAACGCCTATTGCACTCTTGTCTTCATTGGTTAGGTGTTGACGAGAAAAGTCAGGAAGTCTTGTTGCAGCTATATAAAACTTAGGTTAGGTCACATCAGTTTTAGTTTTAGAGATAGAGCATGGAAACAGGCCCTTCGGCCCACTGAATGTGCCAACCCAGCGATCCCCACACATTAACACTATCCTACACACACAAGGGACATTTTTTGTGCATTTACATCAAGCCAATTAACCTACAAACCAGTCCGTCTTTGGAGTGTGGGAGGAAACCGAAGGTCTCGTTGAAAACCCACACAGGTCACAGAGAGAGAACGGACAAACTCCATACAGACAAGCACCCCTGGTCAGGATCGAACCTGGGTCTCTGGCACTGTAAGGCAGTAGTTCTACCCCTGCACCACCATGCCGACCATTGTGTATCTCTGGCCACCATGTTCCGGAAAGGATGTGGAGGTTTTGGAGAGGGTACTGAAGAGGATCTGGATGAGAGACTATTATCGAAAAGGAGAAGTTGACAAACTTCAATTGCTTTCTTCAGAGTGCTGGTGGCTGAGGGGCAACCCGAACAGAACTGTAAAAAATTATGACAGCCATTCTTCCAGGGTGGAAGTGTCAAATGCTGGAGGGCTTAGATTTAAGGAGAGAGGGGGGGAATGCTTAAAGGAGATTTACGAGGAAAGATTTTTACAAAGAGAGTGTTGGATGCTTGGAACACGCCGCCAAGGCAGATGGTGGAAACAGATACAATAGCAATGTTTAAGAGGTATTTAGACAGGCACATGGAGGCATGGAGGAATATAGGCCATGTGCAGGCAGATGGGATTAGTTTAAATTGGCATAGTGTTCCCACACGCATCATGGGTCAAAGGGGCCTGCTCCTGTGTTCTATGTTCTGTGTTCTTAATTAGCGCAGACAACCAAAGTCAAATTGCGGATGCTGGGAATCTGAATCGCCGATGGTGTCTCTATCACTAACCCCTGACTATCGCATTTCTTGCAATTAATAAAAGGGAAAGTGACGGTGGTTTAGACCAATGAACCATACAGGTTAAGACAGAGGGGCAAAGTCAGCGTGCCCTTCTACTTCCTAGAAATGTCATTTGAATGCTATAATGCTCCTGTATCAATGGACATGAGTATGTGAGAGGAATGGGATCAACTTTACAGTTGTTTCCAGACGTTCCTTCATCCACCAGGCTCAACTGACCATTCAACTACATGTATCATACCACAAATATTTATTTACATCCATATGCATTTGTAACTTTGCTTTGTAACTTTGTCAGCGGCCTTTATGTGACGACAATCTCCATACCTTGAGTTTCACTGTGACTTTTCACATGTGACCATAAATATTCCATCCCATTTTCTGGTTTACTTCTGTCACTCTCAAATGTTCCGTGTATGATCAGTTGCACACATTACCGTTAAGTGGTTATCATTTCTAAGTTTTTTCGAGAATGTTCATAGCGAGGATTGGTTCGTTACTGGTAGACAAAAGTGCTGGAGAAACTCAGCGGGTGCAGCAGCATCTATGGAGCGAATGAAATAGGCTGAAGAAGGGTTTCGGGCCCGAAACGTTGCCTGTTTCCTTCGCTCCATAGATGCTGCTGCACCCGCTGAGTTTCTCCAGCACTTTTGTCTACCTTCGATTTTCCAGCAACTGCAGTTCCTTCTTAAACACTTTGGTTCTTTACTGTTAGGCGTTCCGAGATACAGTCAAGACCTTTGTTTGCATGCTGTCCAGTGACATCGTACTGTACTGTACATGAGTACAGCAATGCATTGCATGAGTACACTTGCAAGCCGCCGAGCTCGGCCCTGAAGACTGGAGAGGTGAGGAGGAGGAGGGGGCCGCTGTTGAAGTTGGATGTGAGGAGTGGGCTGGTAGGAGAGGGAGTGGGGCATTGGCTCCAGCGCCTGCAAGGTCGGCTGCAGCAGGCTCCGCCGGGCCACAGAGACGGTCGGGCGAGGAGGGGAGAGGGACGTCAGTTCGAGGTGCCGAGCTGGTCGAGGGCGATGGAGGAGGCCCTGAAGAAGCCTGAGGCCTACCTGGATCAGGATCCGCTCCTGTACATCGAGCGCCTGGGCCGGACTTTGGACATTTTGTAAACGGTGCAACAATGCATCGGCTCGTGCATGAGTGATCTATGAAAAAAGAGAAGCAATGATGATGTAATAATAATAATAATGGATGGGATTTATATAGCGCCTTTCTAATACTCAAGGCGCTTTACATCGCATTATTCATTCACTCCTCAGTCACACTCGGTGGTGGTAAGCTACTTCTGTAGCCACAGCTGCCCTGGGGCAGACTGATGGAAGCGTGGCTGCCAATCTGCGCCTACGGCCCCTCCGACCACCACCAATCACTCACACACATTCACACACATTCACACACAGGCAAAGGTGGGTGAAGTGTCTTGCCCAAGGACACAACGACAGTATGCACTCCAAGCGGGATTCGAACCGGCTACCTTCCGGTTGCCAGCCGAACACTTAGCCCATTATGCCATCTGTCGTCCTGGATGTAAGGATGAGGTGGCAAGCAAATTATGAGAAAGACATAAGATGGCAACGGAGGGATATTGATGTGTTAAGTGAGTGACTACAGATCTGGAAAATGTGGGAAAATGTGAAATGTTCTATTCTAGAGTACATTGTTTAAACAGTAGAGGATTGTAGACTTTAGATGCAGGGAGATATGGGTGTCCTTACACATGCCTTCTTGAAGACGGATGCAGGAAGAGCAATAAGGTAATAAGGAAATCTAACAGAATGAGGTGCTTGCGATGTAGGGAAGTTCTGCTTCACTTCTCCTGTACACTAGTAAGATTACACCTGGAGTACTACTAAAAATAATAAAATTATTGAAAACTTCTTAGAACTGTTATGCTTGAATATTCTAGGAAAAACTAAAGAAACTGAACTTACCGTAGTTAGTTAGTTGGTTAGTTAGCTAGTTAGTATGTTAATGTATTTTATAGTCACCTGTATCGAGGTATAGTGCAAAGCTTTTTAAATCAATTTAAATCATTTTCAACTACATTAAAAGAAAAATGTAGTTGTTTTAAAAATGATGAAAAATCTGTCGAGGTTATCATGATCTTGTTGAGAACATTTGTTCCAGGGTTGGTGGCTTGGTCCAAGATGGAGCCCAACCCAGGCCACTTATAACCTGAAGAGGGACATCAAGAAGGCCAAGCACTGCCATAAGCTCAGGATTGAGGAGCACTTCAACAACAACTCCGACCCCCGACGCATGTGGCAAGGCATCCAGGCCATCACGGACTATAGACCCTCCAACACCACCCCCACATCCAGCGACGCCTCCTTCCTTGAGGAGCTTAATCACTTCTATGGCCGCTTCGACAGGGACAATCTAGAGACAGCCATCAAGGCTGTGCTACCTGCCGATCACCAACCCCTCACACTCACCCCCTACGACGTGTACGTGGCACTGAGTAGGACTAATGCACGTAAGGCTGCTGGCCCTGATGGCATCCCCGGGTGCGTGCTCAGGGCCTGCGCTGCGCAGCTGACAGACGTCTGGACTGACATCTTCAACCTGTCACTTGCCCAAGCAGTTGTCCCCACGTGCCTTAAAACCACCTCCATCGTGCCAGTGCCAAAACACTCCACTGCGGCAAGCCTCAACGACTTCCGCCCAGTTACACTTACTCCCATCATCACCAAGTGCTTCGAGAGGCTGGTCCTGGCACACCTCAAAAGCTGCCTACCCCCCACACTGGATCCCTATCAGTTTGCCTACCGCAAGAACAGGAGTACGGAGGATGCCATCTCAATGGCACTTCACTCCGCCCTCTCCCACCTCGACAACAGAAACACTTACGTAAGAATGCTGTTCATCGATTACAGCTCTGCATTCAACACCATTATACCATCTAAACTGATCACCAAACTCGGTAACCTGGGCATCAATCCCTCCCTCTGCAACTGGATACTGGACTTTCTAACCAACAGACCACAGTCTGTTAGGTTAGACAAGCACACCTCTTCAACCCTCACCCTGAACACCGGCGTTCCACATGGCTGTGTGCTGAACCCCCTCCTCTACTCCCTCTTCACCTATGACTGCACACCTGTACATGGTACTAACACCATCATCAAGTACGCAGATGATACAACGGTGATTGGCCTCATCAGCAACAATGATGAGTCGGCCTACAGGGAGGAGGTCCAGCACTTAGCAGCATGGTGCGCTGACAACAACCTGGCCCTTAACTCCAAGAAGACCAAGGAGCTCATTGTAGACTTCAGGAAGTCCAGGGGCGGCACGCACACCCCCATCCACATTAACGGGACGGAGTTGGAACGTGTTTCTAGCTTCAGGTTCCTGGGTGTTAACATCTCCGATGACCTCTCTTGGACCCACAATACCTCAACTCTGATCAAGAAGGCTCACCAGCGTCTCTTCTTCCTGAGGAGACTGAAGAAGGTCCATCTGTCTCCTCAGATCCTGGTGAACTTCTACCGCTGCACCATCGAGAGCATCCTTACCAACTGTATCACAGTATGGTATGGCAACTGCTCTGTCTCCGACCGGAAGGCATTGCAGAGGGTGGTGAAAATTGCCCAACGCATCACCGGTTCCTCGCTCCCCTCCATTGAATCTGTCCAAAGCAAGTGTTGTCTGCGGAGGGTGCTCAGCATCGCCAAGGACTGCTCTCACCCCAACCATGGACTGTTTACCCTCCTACCATCCGGGAGGCGCTACAGGTCTCTCCGTTGCCGGACCAGCAGGTCCAGGAACAGCTTCTTCCCGGCGGCTGTCACTCTACTCAACAACGTACCTCGGTGACTGCCAATCACCCCCCCCCCCCCCCCCGGACACTCCTCCCACAGGAAAAACACTATATCTGTATATATGCTAATGTAAATATTTATTCAAATCATATGCTATGTCGCTCTTCCAGGGAGATGCTAAATGCATTTAGTTGTCTCTGTACTGTACACGGACAATGACAATTAAAGTTGAATCTGAATCTGAATCTTAGTGTGCTAGTTGCAGCTATTCTTCAGGGCGGCACGGTAGCGCAGTGGTAGAGTTGCTGCCTTACAGCGCTTGCAGCGCCAGAGACTCGGGTTCGATCCCGACCACGGGTGCTGTCTGTATGGAGTTTGTATGTTCTCCCCGTGACCTGCATGGGTTTTCTCCAAGATCTTCGGTTTCCTCCCACACTCCAAAGATGTACAGGTTTGTAGGTAAATTGACTTGGTATAAGTGTAAAAATTGTCCCATACATTGTGATACCAGACATTATCTGTTGCCTTGGTCTGACAATGAAGGCAATTCCAAATGCACATATTACCTCCACAGCTAATGGAGGTAATATGTGCCTCCAGGTTCCAAAAATGGAGGTAAAAATGACAACTTCTTCCACGGTGTTTGCCATTTTCTTTAATTGAACATCTTACAGCCCAATAACTTAGGCAGGTCAAATTGAGTTGATTTAGAGAGACTTTGCCAAATCTTCATTTCTCATAAGCAGCCTTCTTTACAAATGGGAGTGTTAGACTTACAAGCTCCTATATTACAACTGCTATCAATGACATTCATTTTCACTCCGTACCACGTTTCAAAATAAAACACGACTCCTCTTTTTTCAGGCACGTATTATCTGCCATGGTAAAGGGATACTAATGGCTTTGTCCGTTTGGGCAATGTTAATGGCTCCTTTAAACTAACAAACATTCCAATTGATGTTCCATTTAATCTACATTAGTGAACGATTAACATGCACGCACCGTGTCATGACATTATTCTAAATTGTGACAACATCCATGCACTGCATTGTCCACAGTGAAGAAATATTGCTGTCAGCGTGGATTCTACTGGTGTTCAGCTCAGTTCTCTGGAACAATTTTGCTTCTGCTTCAAGGCTGTGAGATCTCGAAACCTTCTCTGGGCATCTGAGTACAAATTCCAGAGTAACTCGCCACTGTTGAGGGACTGCTATACTGTTGGAGGTACGCATATTGAAAATGGGATATTAATTTGAGATCACGTTTGTCCTCTCAGATTGATCCCGAGATGCTCCCACTAAGGATAAAAGGGCAGTTCTTCCCATTTTCCAATGACCATTCTTCGATCCACCAAGAGTACTAACCCACATTAGAATGTAGACTTTAGACTTCAGAGGTACAGTGTGGAAACAGACGCTTTGGCCCACCGAGTCCGAGCCGACCAGCGATCGCCTCATACACTAGCAGATGGCACAATGGGCTAAGTGTTCAGCTGGCAACCGGAAGGTAGCCGGTTCGAATCCCGCTTGGAGTGCATACTGTCATTGTGTCCTTGGGCAAGACACTTCACCCACCTTTGCCTGTGTGTGAATGTGTGTGAATGTGTGTGAGTGATTGGTGGTGGTCGGAGGGGCCGTAGGCGCAGATTGGCAGCCACGCTTCCGTCAGTCTGCCCCAGGGCAGCTGTGGCTACAGAAATAGCTTACCACCACCGAGTGTGACTGAGGATTGAATGAATAATGCGATGTAAAGCGCCTTGAGTATTAGAAAGGTGCTATATAAATCCCATCCATTATTATTATTATTATCTTACGCTCGAGGGACAATTTACAATTTTGACCAAAGCACATTGACCTACAAACTTGTACATCTTTGGGGTGTGGGAGGAAGCTGAAAAACCTGGAGGAAATCCAAGCGGTCACAGAGAGAATGTACAAGCTCCATATAAGATCGAGCCCGGCTATTTGGCTTTGGAAGGCAGATACTGTACCTTGTCGCACATTATCCAGTCATTCATCAAACACAAAGTGCTGGAGTAACTCAACGGGTCGGGCAGCATCTCTGGAGGACAAGGTTAGGCGACATTTCGAATCAGGACCCCACCCCTCATTTAAGTCGGAAGAAGGGTCCTGTGCCGGAATGTCGCCTGTGCTTGTCCTCCAGAGATGCTGCCTGACCCAGTGAAAACTGGTGCTGTCCGTGCGGAGATTGTGTGAACATGCGGGCTTTCTCTGAGTGCCCCTGCTGCAAAAGATGCAAGTTTAATCCTTACTTCCTGGAGGCTCAGGAGTAGACCTAGAAACTCTCTCGGGGGGGAGGTTGTATCTCTACGGTCCCACACACCTGTTGCCCTGGGGAGGTCACTGCTGGAGGGCAGCAGCAGGTGGATAACGCTTGTGTGCCTCTGTGTTTTCAGGGGTCTCTGGCCTTTTTTCTGAGCATCGTGATTGAAGTGTCAAAGATGTTCAGCTAATTGGTTTTCAAGGGAAATGATGAGAGGCGGTGTGGGGCCAGGATATACAGTAGAAGGTATACTAATACACATTAATTTGGCATTTAACCACTTATTCTTAAGAGCACAAGGTTAGTAAACTGCAAAATCTATAGTAAAAAAAACCCCAAAACAATTAAAACCTCCAGTGGCATCACAAATGAACTTGCTTTAGTAGCAAATCATATCGTAATTAAAAGTGTATACATTTTAACACACATCCCATGCCCTTTCATTGAACAGCCAGGGGCTCCATGCATTTTCTTTCAAAGGCCAGACCAGTGTTAAACACCTTTACACAAATGAAAGAAACATGCTAACTCGCTTCAGATAGACCATAGTTTGTTAGGCTGTGTGAATGCCTCTTGAACTCTCTCTTTTTTGGCTTAACCCGTCAATAATCTGCCAATGTTGTCGCATCCCCACAGGGAGGAGGTAGTCTGTCAGGTGCTGGGAGAGGAACTGCAGATGCGGGTATATACCGAAGATAGGCACAAAGTGCTGGAGTAACTCAGCGGGTCAGCCAGCATCGCTGGAGAAAAAGGAAGGGTGGCGTTTTGGGACGGGACCCTTCTTCAGATCTTCAGATCGTTACTGTATGTATACTGTTTCTTAGGCTCCCTTCGGTCATGGCTGACCATGGGTGTCTCCAGGGTACTATTCCCTAGATGGAGGACGCCTGTGCGTGACTTTGTTTAACGTGGGGAGACTGGTGCACAGACAGCCACCCCATGGTCCTTGACAGATCTGGGTCAGGATCCAGTGGCATGGAGTCCAAGACGACCGGAGACCCTTTTCTGCTGCAGCCTTCATCCGCCTTCCCAGTTGTTGTGACGCTCCACTAAGGTCAGCCATCGTCCTCCGCCTGTTCCACCGTTGAGGTCTTGGTTGGATTGCTCTTTGTCAGAGACCTCCCCCTTGACCTTACCGCCATGGGTGGCCTTACCTGGAGCATAGCTCCAGACGGCATCGCTCTCAGGATCTCAGGACCACACAAGCTTCTCAACCACAACAAGGTTCTGAATGAAGCCGGAGTGCGACCGGGATCTACTGCGTGAGGCCGAAAGCTGAAGGTGCGGGGTGAGCAGACTGCGAGCCCACACCCCTCCTAGGTCTCATGGTCTCATGTGGGCTGTGGGGCCTGTTCCTGTGCTGTATTCTACAGTATTCCATACTATATAACACAGCAATGCCACTACATATTTCCACACATTTTTTGTTAATAATAATTTCTTTCAGATTGCAAAATTTGAACAGTTCAGCTGATCTTACTTGATCAGGTCTGGAAAAGATTCCAATAGGTGGTGCAACAGTAGTGTTGCTGCCTTACAGCGCCTGAGACCCGGGTTTGATCTTGTTTTCTAAGTTAATTGGCTCGTTATAATTGCAAACCATCTCTAGTGTGTGTAGGATAGCGTTACTGTGCGGGGATGGCGTGGACTCGGTGGGCCGAAGGGCCTGTTTTTGCACTGAATCTCTGAACTAAACTAAACTAAAGTAGCTCACAGACATGGGGTGTTGTGGTGTGCATTCTATGCTGTTGTGCTGGTGGTGAACCTAAGAAGGGATCTTCTTCACCATTTTAATATTTTATTAAGTTATATTAAATGTGGAGAATTATACTGGATTAATTTGAGTACAATAATGCATTGGTGGAGGTAAATAACTGCTCTCTCACAACTATTGTACAGTGGCATTTAAATTCTGACCTCCAGTGCTATTTATGTGGAGTTTGCATGTTCACCCTGTGACTGTGTGGACTTCCTTTAGGGTCTCTTGGGTTTCTCCCACACATCCCAAAGACATGCAGGTTGGTAGATTAATTGGTCTTTGTAAATTGCCCCTAGATGAGCGGTAGAATTTGCAGGGATATTGATGGGAAAGAGGGGAGAACAAAAAAGAAAAGAAATATAATATTAAAACCGAGATGAGAAGAACTTTTTTCACACAGAGAGTGGTGCATCTCTGGAACTCTCTGCCACAGAGGGTAGTCGAGGCCAGTTCATTGGCTATATTTAAGAGGGAGTTAGATGTGGCCCTTGTGGCTAAGGGGATCAGGGGGTATGGAGAGAAGGCAGGTACGGGATACTGAGTTGGATGATCAGCCATGATCATATTGAATGGCGGTGCAGGCTCTAAGGGCCGAATGGCCTACTCCTGCACCTAATTTCTATGTTTCTATGTCTGTTTCTATATAGGATTCGTGTAAATTGGTGCCTGATATTTTCAAGCTGTCTGACTGAGCTTCTGAGGTGCATTATTTTGCAATCCTACACTTGCTACCTGCTCATAACATCGTGAAGCCGTGGCCTGCGCAGCTTCTAGCCGCGGGCGTGGCGCGGACTTTCCATCGCGGATCCCTGGGATCCCTTGCCGGGGATCGCCAGAAGAAGTGCTCTGACCGCCGGCCTGCGGCCTATAACATCGTGAAGCCACGGTCTCCGGTAAGAAAGTGGCCGGTCTGGGAACTCCAAGCCGCGGAGTGTGTGTGTGTTCCGATCCGTCCCGACGTCGGAGTTTCGATTATCCCGACGGGAAGGCTTGTACATCGGGCCGTCCGTAGCGGCGACTACAGAGGGTTCATGGCCCCGACCACGGGTGAACAAAGGAGGAAGATTGACTAAACCTTACTGCCTTCCATCACAGTGAAGAATGTTGATTCCACTGTGGTGGCTGTTTGTGTTCAATTCTCTTGTGTGTTGTGTTATTTTTGATTATATGGCTGCATGGTAACTCAATTTCACTGTACCTTAAATGGTGCATGTGAACTTGAACTTGAAGTTGCTGGAACATTTCTTGTTGGTTCTATCGGCATAATATTACAATTGCTGGTAAAATGACCTTTATGAAAATCCCTCCCCATCTGAGATGGTGAAACTCACTTCTTTGCACCTATTAAAAAAAAACCGCGAGACGTTTAAAGCCCTTTTCAGCACCGTGCTTCCTTTGAAGCTCCTGTGCCAGTTACGTGGGCCCCACCAGAATGACCCAAGTTGGTTGTCTAGAGTTACTGTATTATTAAACAACTTCTGGGTCATGCCAGCTGCTCCGACACTCAAACAAAGAAGCCCTTTGAAAAACAAAAGCACGCACGTTGCAATATCGCCTGCGAGTGCACTGGAAGATCCGGATTTATGAAAAAAAAAAAAATCAAAAGTATAATGTTAAAATTTGATGTTTTAAAAACGTACCTCAGAGGTCTGCTATTACCTTTTTAATGCCATTAGTGTGCAAGCAGCTGTTCCCTGTCTCTGCTTCAGAGGAGGCTCTTTGCAGCTAATGGGATGCTTGGTGATAATTTACACATATGGAAATGCTTTCTCTCGCTATTTCTTCTTCTGTGTTGTGGACAGATGGAATTAGCGAGTGCTCAGAAGCCGTGAAGCTAAACACATCAAAAGAAAACCCCTTCGTTTCGTGAGAAACTGGAGGCAAAATAAAAACAGAACAGTTGATCTGATGCGAGCAAAGTAATAACACATTCTGGGTCTTTTTTCATTAAGCAGTGCCTACATTACAATTAATTTTTAAAAGCTGTAGATCTTATTTATGCTGGTGTATGGTCTCCTCATAAAGCGTCTGATTTTTTTTCTCTCCAAGAAACCGCCTTGAAAGTAAATATGTTGGGCAGGCGGGCAGATTAACCCATTGACTGCAGAGTTTTTCAGACCTTCCCCAAGTGTTTCTGGTGATTCATGCCTCTTGGTTTTGAATGAAGCAGGTAGGATTCTGCCGGGGACAACAAACTGGGTGGCATTCCCGTCCCTTTTATTGCACATGGAACATTGAAGCGTTCCGAAGAAGGGTCTCGACCCGAAACGCCACCGGTTCCTGCTATCCAGAGATGCTGCCTGTCCCGCTGAGTCACTCCAGCATTTTGCGTCTATCTTCGGTGCAGGCACAGGGCCCTTCGGCCCACAATGTTGGTGCCGAACATGACGGCAAGTTAAACTAATCTCATCTGCCTGCACGCAAGCCACCTCCATCCTTTCCCTTACTATCCACATGCCTATCTAAAAGCTTCTTTCATATCTGCCTCCACCATCACCCCTGGCAAACAGTTTCCATTATAAGAGTAGAGCAAGCAGAGTGGCAATTTAACAGAGGTGCTTGAAATCACGGCGAGTCTCGATTAACTGAGTTAATCGAAAATAAATTCGTAGAGTCACAGAGTCATGCAGGCTCTTCAGCCCACCATGGCAACATTGTCTATCAAGTTGCCCATCTCTGCAAATCCTTATTTACCAGCACCTGGTCCTATATCTGGGCAGTTTGAGATCCTTATTAAGTGTTGTGAGAGTCTCTCCCATCACCTCCCCTTCAGGAATGTTCCACATTCCATCCGATCTCTGCCTGAAAACAAATTCACCGCAGATCTCTTCTGAGACTACAAACTACCCACCAGTTTAAGGCAGCTTTGGTTTACAGATGTAGCATGGAAACAGATCCTTCAGCCCCACCCAGTCCACAACAACCATTGATCACTCTTCCACACTAGTTCTATTCTTATCTCATTTTCACATCCTCTTTCATTCATTGGAGGAATGCGGACAATCTTCGATTGGACTTTACTGGAATTTATCTTGGACTAAACATTATTCATGTTATTCCCTTTATCATGTATCCATACACTGTGCATGGCTCGATTGTAACCAGACTGATTCCTGGGATGCCAGGACTTTCATATGAAGAAAGACTGGATAGACTCGGCTTGTACTCGCTAGAATTTAGAAGATTGAGGGGGGATCTTATAGAAACTTATAAAATTCTTAAGGCGTTGGACAGGCTAGATGCAGGAATATTGTTCCCGATGTTGGGGAAGTCCAGGACAAGGGGTCACAGTTTAAGGATAAAGGGGAAATCCTTTAGGACTGAGATGAGAAAAACATTTTTCACACAGAGAGTGGTAAATCTGTGGAACTCTCTGCCACAGAATGTAGTTGAGGCCAGTTCATTAGCTATATTTAAGAGGAAGTTAGATGTGGCCCTTGTGGCTAAAGGGATCAGGGGGTATGGAGAGAAGGCAGGGATGGGATACTGAGTTGGATGATCAGCCATGATCATATTGAATGGCGGTGCAGGCTCAAAGGGCCGAATGGCCTACTCCTGCACCTATTTTCTAGAAATTCCTCCTCATCCTCACCCCTTGCCATTTGTGGATGATTCCAAGGGTCACTGGAAGCTGATTCAATGTGATTGCAAAATGGCACAAGAAATAAATATCTTTTAACATACAGATTATTTGCAATGTGAAATGTTTTGATTGTAACAGTGGCAATGGTATTTTCCAGACAGAGTTGGAGTGACTTTTTATTAGAGATACAGCAAGGAAACAGGCCCTTTGGCCCATTGAGTCCATGCCGACCAGTGAGCCCGATACACTAGTTGTATCCTACACACAAGGAACAATTTACAGAAGCCAGTTTACAGGAGAGCATGCAAACTCCACACAGACAGCACCTGAGGTCTGTATTGAACCCGGGCCTCTGGTGTTATGAGGTAACAGCTCTAGCAGATGAACCACCGTAATTGCAATCTTTTGAAATCCATTCTTCGACAGAACCCTATCATTCATCATATTTTCCAATTTTTTTTAACTCTAGAGATGGATTTGGCAAAATAATACTGGGATCTATTTTTTGAAAAATAGTATCCTAAGGGTTCATTACAAATCATTGTAGCTCACCTTGAGGGATGTGTTTCCAGACACAAGAGATTGCAGATGCTGTACCGTAGAGGGTATTACATGAAATTGGAGGATTCAATGTTCATAGCATTGGGTTGCAGCCGCCTGTGCAATATAAGGTGCAGTTCTTCCAGTTTGTGTGTGACTTCAATTTGGCAATGGAGGAGGCCAAGGACAGAAATAGGAGATCTGGTGGGCCTTGCTGGCACAGCAGTAGAGTTGCTGCCTTACAGCACCAGAGACCTGGGTTTTTCCTGACTACGGGTGCTGTCTATACAGAGTTTTTGTACGTTTTCCTCGTACACTAGTTATATCCTACACACTAGGGACAAGTGTTTAATTGGCTTTGGTAAAAATAGTAAATTGGCCCCAGTGTGTTCCTAGGGGCGATCGTTGGTCAGGGTGGACTCGGTGGGCCAAAGGGCCTGTTTCCATGCTGTATGTCTAAACTCAACTAAACTAAAAACTCCTTCCAGGTGATGCAGAGGGTCACTTGCACCTCTTCTAACATCGTCCACTACATTTGATCACCCGATGTGGCCTCTTGAACACGGACAACACCAAGCAAAGACTCACCGACCATTTTGCCCTCTGTCTGCTCTGAACTACACAATATATGCAAGACATGACTATGAAGTGGCAGTGAAATGTCACAAACAGGATACTATGTAGAAGAAGGTACACAAAATTGCTGGGGAAACTCAGCGGGTGCAGCAGCATCTATGGAGCGAAGGTTCCTTCGCTCCATAGATGCTGCTGCACCCGCTGAGTTTCCCCAGCAATTTTGTGCACCTTCGATATTCCAGCATCTGCAGTTCCCTTTTGAATACTATGTAGAAGAATTCAGTTAAAGTTTTGTTGAGTTAGTTTTAGAGTTCCGCATGGGAACAGGGCCTTTCGGCCCACCCGAGCCCGCACAGACCAGCGACCACTCTACCCTACACACTAGGGGCAATTCACAGATGCCAATTCACCTTCAAACCCGCACGTCTTTGGGGTGTTGGAGGAAACTGGAGCACCCGGAGAAAACCCACGTGGTCACGGGGAGAACGTATAAAATCTGAACAGACAGCACCCGTAGTCAGGATCGAACCTGGGTCTCTGGCGCTGGAAGGCAGCAGCTCTACCCTCGCATCACTGTGCCACCCTAAAGTTGTGTTGGTTGCTTTTATAACAGGCTGACAACAGCATGACGCTAACTTCACCCCCAAAACCTGACATCAGGGGGGCACTTGGAGCCACGTACACATGCACACAAGTCTTCTTGCTATCTGACTTGGCTGTGCAAAGTGGTACTAATTGTAAGGATTTTGTTTTTAGAAAATTCAGCAAGAAAGCATGGTGGCACGTTGGCGCAGCGGTAGAGTTGCTGCCTTACATCGCTTACAGCGCCAGAGACCAGGGTTCGATCCTGACTACGGAGGCTTGTCTGTACAGAGTTTATACGTTCTCCCCGTACAGTCTCTCCTTCTCCCCGTGACCTGCGTGGGTTTTCTCAGAGAATTTTGGTTTCCTCCCGCACTCCAAAGACATACAGGCTTGTCAGTTAATTGGCTTGGTATAATGTAAAGACTGTCCCATTAATTTGCAGGGATCGCTGGTCAGCGCGGACTCGGTGGGCCGAAGGGCCTGTTTCCGCGCTGTATCTCTAAACTAAACTAAACTAAACTAAAGCTGGTTCCTGATTTCGCAGCGTTGATGCAAGCTGTGCATGTTGTGAAAAAATAAATACTAAATTTCATGAATAAATGTGGGATGAGACAAGGAGCAGGGCTGCTTGTAAAGAACCCTTTGATTGCACAGGGCACTGAGATTTGATTACTTAATTACAGGCTTGTGGGATTGCAGTATGCTTACTTGAATAACTATCGGCTCTCCTGCAGGTTAACGGCTACAGATTGAAATCCCCAAGCTAACTCCAACATTAACCTGGCTTCTGCAATTTCCCAATTCGTAAAACACCCCAAAATTTCTGCTTTTGCATTGAGGACCTAGTTAAAAAACAAAAGATGATTGGTCAGTGTATATCATTTGCAGATGATAGATCTTGTGATCAATTGATTGTGGCCTCTTAGGAGCAACGAGTGCCTGTGACACAGGGAAATAAATGCTTGGAGACCGTGGTGCATTGGGCAGGGAAGGCTTTTGCCCTGTTCAATAAGGACAAGACACAACCACTTACCATCAGCTTTGCCTGTCATTTGACCTCTTATCAATTCACATCTGTATCAAGAAGGGCATATCTGAGAGTTAAACCTGTGGATAGGCACAAAAAGCTGGAGAAACTCAGTGGGACAGGCAGCGCCTCTGGAGAGAAGGGATGGGTGATGTCTCGGGCCGAGACCCTTCTTCAGACTGAGAGTTTGACTGCCAAGGTTTACTGGGATGGGACCAGCAGAGAGATAATTGAAAGTGCACAAAGCTTTGCATCGGGAGATTAAGGTACATTTGTTATACTTCACTTAGACGAGGAATTTCTTTCGTCAGAGTGTGGTAAATCTGTGGAATTCGTTGCCACAGAAGGCTGTGGAGGTCAAGTCAGTGGATATTTCTAAGGCAGAGACAGATGGAATCTTGATTAGTACAGTCGTCAAGGGTAATGGGGAGAAGGCAGGAGGATGGGGTTGAGAGGGAGAGATAGATCTGCCATGATTGAATGGTGGAGTAGACTTGATGGGCTGAATGGACCATCATACGCCCATCATTTATGACCTTATAACCTTATGTAATTAGAGAAATCAACGTTCATACCACTGGGTTGCAGGCTGCCTAAGTGAAATACATGTGCTGTTCCTCCAATATGTGTATATATATCATTGAATTGCTGTACACAGGATTACCTTCACCCCACGGAGCCAGCTTCTAGAACAGCATTCTCATCAATCCCATTGATACTGAATACACTAAACTGATGATGAAGAAGGTGTACCAGTGCCTCTACTTTCTTAGCAGTTCAAATAAATTTGGGCATGTCTCCAAATACTCTGACAAACTTCTAAAGATCATAAGGTCATAAGCCATAGGAGCAGAATTAGGCCAACAAGTCTACTCCACCATTCAATCGTGGCTGATCAGTCTCTCCCTCCTAAGCCAATTCTCCTACCTTCTCCCCATAACCTCTGACACCCGTACTAATCAAGAATCTATCAACCTCTGCCGTAACAAATATCCACTGACATGGCCTTCACATCCTTCTGTGGCAAAGAATTCCACAGATTCACCATTGTTTGACTAAAGAAATTTCTCCTCATCTCCTTCCTAAAAGAACGTCCTTTAATTCTGAGGCGATGACCTCTAGTCCAAGATGCGGACTCATAAAGGCATAGAGCATGGAACCAGGCTCTTCGGCCTAACTCGTCAATGACTGCTGTATTGCAAGAAGCATCCTGTCTAGTTGCAGCATGGCCTTGTAAGGCAATGCCAACACACAGCAATGCAAGACTCATTCTGGACTCATGGGGCACACTGCCCCCTCCATCAATAGCATCTAAACGAGGCCGTGCCTGAAGAGGGCAGCATCCATCATCAAGGATCATCCCAACCTCTGGCCTCTTCTCACTGCCACCATCAGGCGGGAGGTACAAAGGCCTGAAATCACACACAACAAGGTTGAGGAACAATAAATCAGGCTACATTCCCACGACTATCATCTCCTTGAAACAACTTGGACAACTCTAATCCTACCTCACCAACTGAACATGGCCGACCATCTCTTGGCCGACCATCATGGCCGACCATCATGGGCTTGTTTTCTTTTCTGGTTGTGTTTTAGCACTAAATTATTTTTTGCATTGCTGTCTTTTAAAAAAAAACACATGTAATTTATGCATCTGCAGTTCTTTCTTAAACATGTAAGTTATGTATAATTAGTTTGTGTGTGCTTGTCTGAGTCTAGGCTAGATGCTGCTGGAAGCAATATTTTTCATCGTGCCTGTACCTGACTTGTGCTTATGACAATAAACTCGCCTTTTAGTTTAGTTTAGTGGCGCAGTGGTGGAAACAGGCCCTTCGGCTCACCGAGTCCGCGCCGACCAGTGATCCCCCCCCACATTGACACCATCCTACACACACTGGGGACATTTGACATTTATACCAAGCCAATGAACCTACAAACATGTACATCTTTGAAGAAACCGAAGAACCCAGATAAAATCCATGCAAATCATGGGGAGAACGTACAAACTCCGTATGGGCGGCACCCATAGTCAGGATCGAACCCGGGACTCTGGCGCTGTAAGACCGCAACACTACCGCTGCGCCACCGTGCTGCCATAACTCTTTCTCTCTTCAAGCACTTAGATCATTTTACATCAAGTACCAATTGATTTTCTTTTCATCATTCCTGTTGACAGTGATTCCAGATTCCAATTACCCTCCATAATAAAAATAAAAATAAACTATAACCTCATACCTGCCTTCTGTGGCAAAGACTAAGCCCTCTGACTAAAGACATTTCTCCTCATCTCCTTCCTAAAAGAACGTCCATTAATTCTGAGGCTATGACCTCTAGTCCTGGACTCTCCCACTAGTAGACACATCTTCTCCACATCTGCTCTTCAATTTATTTCAAATAATCCCTGCATTCCCTCCCTCTCTCTCCACCACCCTAGTCATCCTACTAGTTCCACTGATCGCTTCCTTGTATCCCTCCGTTCTCTCCTCTTCCCCAGCCAACAATGGGCCATTATGATCTCCTTGGTCATCTGTTGGACAGCCCTGCTTTTTAGCCTTTTCTTACCTCCAGTTCCCTCCCCTCTACTTTCAGTCTGAAGAAGGGTCCCGGCCCGAATCGTCACCCGTCCAATTTCTCCAGAGATGCGGCCTGACCCACTGAGTTACTCCAGCACTTTGTGTCTATCCTGAATGATTTTATGTAACTACACAAATCGACGAAAGAACAACACCATCTCACCAACTGGCATAAAAGAAATGCCTTAACACATAAACAAGAACTATTGGGGTGCTTGTGCCAAACCACCCACACAACTCCTATAAAGAGATATGGATTCAGCGGGGGATTTGAGGAAGAGTTTTTTTTTCACCCCGAGGGTGGTTGGAACCTGGAGCTTACTGCACGAGTGGGTGGTAAATGCAGGTACTCTCACAACATTTCCCAAGGATTTAGATGAGCACTTGTAATACCATGGCGTAGAAAATAGGACAGTCAAGCCCAGGAACGAGATCCTTCAGCCCACAATGTCTAAATGGCTTACTTTTGCTCCTGTTATTTTTCTTTCGTGATCTTCACACCAATGATATTTCTAAATTATGATCTTCCTCGGACTGAAGGGCCTGTCCCACATTTGCGCGTCACGCAGATGGCGTGTGAAGATTTTGTACATCCCAAAATCCTGGGGCACCGCGCGCGATCGCGCGCCACTGCCTACGTCACCACGCACCATACACGCATAATGCGTCGTGCGCACATCACGCGCGCGTCGTGACGCGTAAATGATGTTACGTAAATGACGCCCAAGTGGGATAGGCCCTTTAGGCTCCAAGTCTTGGATTAATTCCTGTGCGCCAGGCATCACCTGATTTGCAAATGACCCCCAAAAATATGGCACAATTGGGGGCAACCATTCAATATAACTTTACATTCCAAAGCTAGATATCAAAAAATAAGGTTTTGTTCATTGCAAAATGAAAGCACATTTTACGCAAAAGAGTTTGCTGATTTGTAAGCTAAATATATACGTCTGAAATAGCTTCACAATTTCTTAAATCATTCTGTGAGGGCGCTGATATATCAGTACAGTAACCAACGATCTTAACTGTGGTTTATTGAAGCTTATGTGGACAACAATAAAAAAATGACAAGATTTGAATGTTAAGTTTATTCTGAGTATTAATAATGAAGAATCCCCCATGGAACAGAAATATATTGCAAAATAATCTAAAAATATATTGAAGTATATTTCATTATGATGGGGGAATAATGCTCTATGTGCTTTGAAATGTCATAATATTCAGAAATGTAATTTTATTTTTGGAGATATTGTAGGAAAGGAATTAGGATTTAATGAAGCAGCAATGTTGCATGGACAGGCACCTGCCTTTGTAGTGACAGGTACTTCAAATCATTTGATCTGTGAATTGAAGAGTGGGGAATTTTCCTTGACCACAGTTGATATTTTGTTCTTGAGTTAATACCAAGAAGAAGCTAGGTGGTCATTCACCTTGTGTGGGAAGGAACTGCAGATATTGGTTTACACCCAAGATAGACCCAAGGGCAAAGCAGTGGTGCAGCGTTAGAGTTGCTGCCTTATGGCATCAGAGACCCGGGTTCGATCCTTTAGAATTAGAATTAGAATTTCCTTTATTGTCATTCAGACCTTACGGTCTGAACGAAATTTCGTGCCTGCAGTCATACATACAATAATACAATAATAAACACAAATTAACATCCACCACAGTGAGTCCTTCAAGCACCTCCCTCGATCCTGACTACAGGTGCTTGACTGTATGGAGTTTGTACGTTCTCCCCGTGGGTTTTCTTCGAGGTCATCAGTTTCCTCCCACGCTCCAAAGACGTACGGGTTTGTAGGTTAATTGGCTTGGTATAAATGTGAAATTGTTCCGAGTGTGTGTAGGGTAGTGATCATGTGCGGGGACCGCTGGTTGGTGCGGACTCGGTGGGCCGAAAGGCCTGTTTCCGCGCTGTAACTCTAAGCTAAAAACTAAATGAAAATAGGCACAAAATTCTGGAGTAACTCAGCAGGTCAAGCAGCACCTCTGGAGAAAATGAATAGGTGACGTTTTGGGTCGAGACGTCTGAAGATAGGTCTCGTTCCGTAATGTCACCTATTCCTTTTCTCCAGAAGTGCTGCTTGACCTACTGAGTTACTCCAGAATTTTGTGTCTATTTTCTGCCTGAGCCGCTGAGTTGATCCAGAATGTTGTGGTCATTCATCTTGTTGCAGCTTGCTGGCAATTTGGGGTCACTGCCTTGGCATGGGGAATGGCAACAATAACACGCCATATTTTTTAGATGTTTCTGAAAGGTATATGAAAATGCAGCGAGGAATTCCGTCATCAACTGATTCATTGTTTGAATGACCTAACTACAACACCAGATTCATGAAGTTTCTTCCATCGTACATTTATACTCTCTGCCAACTTTTAATAACTTGGATAGACACCAAGCGCTGGAGTAACTCAGCGGGTCAGGCAGCATCTCTGGAGAATAAGGATAGGTGACGTTTCAGGTCAGGAAGAGGACCTTGTTCTTTAACGTAGGCATTCCATGAGTAGACTTTGCCGTGGAGCAGGCAAAATGTAGAAACATAGAAACATAGAAACATAGAAAATAGGTGCAGGAGTAGGCCATTCGGCCCTTCGAGCCTGCACCGCCATTCGATATGATCATGGCTGATCATCCAACTCAGTATCCCATCCCTGCCTTCTCTCCATACCCCCTGATCCCTTTAGCCACAAGGGCCACATCTAACTCCCTCTTAATATAGCCAATGAACTGGCCTCAACTACCTTCTGTGGCAGAGAGTTCCACAGATTCATAGAAGCAAAGAACTGTATAACTTGGGTGGGTTGGACCCGTTTTTAACTAAGAATTCTTTCCATTGATGACCCAGTGGATAATTTGGTATTAGATGAGACAGTTCAATAAACATAATTACAAATCCTTAATGGCCTGTTGTCCCACTTGGCCATTTTGTCAGTGACTGCCGGCGTCATATCAGTGTTGCCAAAAGATTTTGAACATTTCAAAATCCAGCGGCGACAAAAAAAAATGGTGCGACACTTGGGAAAAAAACGTCATCACACCGCGTCAAGCCGCGTCACGCCACAATTTTTCAGTGACCTGATGCGTCAGTCAATGATGCCGGCAATCGCCAAGTGGGACAGGCCCTTTAAGTTGTGCCAAACAGGTTAACCTCTGCAAGGAAGTCTACACTAGGTTGGTCTCACTACTGGGAACTAGAAAGGAGAGAAACCAGCCTCGGAGAAATGGTCAAACGTTGTACAGCATGTGTGCATGAACGGGCAGCAAGTGAAGCAGGAATCAACTCAATTGCAATGTCAAGTGATTTGTCATGAGGATGGTTCAAACTTAACTTGAATACAATACCAGATCATTTACAGCACTATTGCAAATCTGCTGATGGGAAATCCAACTCTTTCATGTCGAGCCTACAGTCAGAACAGATTAGTGGGTGGCACATTGATGCGTCGGTAGAATTGCTGCCTTACAGCGCCAGAGACCCCGGTTCGATCCTGACTACGGGGTTTGTACGTTCTCCCCGTGAACTCATGGGTTTTCTCCGAGTGCTCCGGTTTCCTCCCACACTCCAAAGATATACAGGTTTGTAGGTTAATTGGTTTCTGTAAATTGTAAGTTGTCCCCAGTGTTATCAGTTCAGTTTACTGCCACGTGCTCAGAGGTACAGTGAAAAGCCTTTGTTGCGTGCTAACCAGTCAGCAGAAATACAATACATGATTACAATCGAGTCATTTACAGTGTATAGATACATGATAAGGCGTCGCGATTCCCCGAGTCCCCGCGATCGACGGTGGAATCGCAGGTCTCCATAGACGGCCTCTCCCAGAGGGAGTAATGGCTGCCACGGCCACCTTCCCATCGCGCTGCCCCGCACCCTCACCCGCACGGTGATAACAACCGCCGCCGCCATGTTCTAGAACTTCAAGGAGCCCAGCGAAGTGCACAGCACAACCTGAGCAACAGTTTAAAAACGCTAAGTGACAAATTTAAAGAAGTGAAAGTGAAGAAGCCAAGAAGTACAGAAGACAGAACAGGTGCGACGTCATTCACATCGCGAGCAGAGGCAGGCAGTCAGATCCATTGTGACCTCATCAGTGACACCATCTCGTTTATTTTCTAAGTTATTTGAGATTTGTGAAGATTTTCATAAATGACGAGAAATAATGCATGAAATTTTCAGAAACGGTGATTTTTGACATCATGGCCTAAATCTCTATTCGGAATATGTAAATATGTCACCGTTAGCGCGTTGTGTTTTCGAGGAATGCACACACACACACACACACACACACACACACACACACACACACACACACACACACACACACACACACACACACACACACACACATCCAAGATCAGAGTTTTATAAATATAGAGATAGATAGATAGATAGATAGATAGATAGATAGATAGATAGATAGATAGATAGATAGATAGATAGATAGATAGATAGATAGATAGATAGTACATAGACAGACAGAAAAGAACAGAGAGACACACAGAGAAACACCCACAGAAACAAAGAACACAGATGAAGACAACTAGAGACCCACCCACACAAACACCAGAAACAGCACACACCACACCAAAACGCACACACAACACCGAACCACAAAACCCACGCACACACCACACAGGCAGACACACACACCCCACAGAGTTCACACTATAGAGATAGAAGAAGAGGGCAAGCAAGACAGATTAGAGAAGATAGGAGAGAGAGACGAGAGAGGAGATAAAGGGGAGATGAGGAAGAGAGGAGAGAGAGAGAGGAGAGATAGCGAGATAGAGAGAGAGACGAGAGAGAGCGAAAGAAGAGAGAGAGAGAGATAGAAGAGAAGAGAGAGAGAAGAGAGAGAAGAGATGAGAGAGAGAGGGAGGAGAGAGGAGAGAGAGAGAGAGGGTGAGAAGAAGAGAGAGAGAGAGAGAGAGAGAAAGGAAAGAGGGAGAGAGGGAGAGAGGGAGAGGGAGAGAGAGAGAGAGAGAGGAAGCTACATCCGAGAGCTTGGAATAGTTTGGGGAGGCAGGGACTGAAAGCAGGAACCGTCTGGTCAGGAGCCCAGCCAAACCATTTAAAACATTCCAGTGTCAAAGGAGGGTAGGCTGCAAGCCAGGAAAGGTCGGATGAAGTCCAAAAACATGGGTTGGCATGTAAAAGGGTGGACAACCCCAGAGGAAGGAGACACTAAAGACACAATTATACCAGGGAGCCAAGAGTTTGGAGTTGCCCTTTGGGAATAATTCATAAAAAGAAACTTGCTTTGATATGAATGGAGCATGTGTGTGGAGTGGTGAGGTAAAAGAAAATGGATATATTCTCCCCCTTCAAAGAACTTTGGCAAAAGCAGATCGGCAAGTGGAAAAAATAATGAGTGTTCTTTGTGGGGTGTATAAGAGAATCAAAGTGTCTTGCTAGGAATAATTTGTGAACCACGGTGAACCACAGGAATAACTTCAATGACATTGAAAGACATGAAAGCGATAAACCAATGTGTAGTGCGCCATTGTTTCGGACTACACGATGATCACCTTCATCGATTAACTTTGTGGCGGCACGGTGGCGAAGCAGCAGCTTACAGTGCCGAGACCCAGGTTCGATCCCGACTACAGGTGCTGTCCATTTGGAGTTTGTACCTTCTCCCCGTGACCGCGTGGGTTTTCTCCGGGCGCTCCGGTTTCCTCCCACACTCTAAACGCATACAGATTTGTCGATTAATTGGCTTGGGATAACAATTTGAGATCGTCCCAAGTGTGTAGGATAGTGTTAGTGAAACGAAACTAAATTAAATGATAAACATAGGACATACTGCGTGGGAATATCCCATGGGTCCATGGCATCTCTGCCGACCATGATGCCAATTTAAACTAATCACATCTGTCTGCACGCGGTCTAAATACCCCCAACACCTCCCTGTTCATCCGCCTGTCTAAATGCCTTTTAAATGTTTAGGTAGGAACTGCAGATGCTGGTTTAAAGCAGAGAGAAGCACAGAATGCTGGAGTAACTCAGCGGGCCAGGCAGCGTCTCTGGAGAGAAGGAACGGGTGATGTTTTGGGTCGAGATCCGTCTTCACCCGAAACGTCACCCATTCCTTCTGTCCAGAGATACCGCCGGTCCTGCTGAGTAAGACAACATATTTTGTGAGCGGTATATATGCTTGCACCATTTCTCCTGGCATGGTGCTCTCCTGGCTATGCAGTAAACCCATCCTACACATCTCGTTAAAACGCTCTCTCACGTTAAATCTACGCTCTCCACTATTAGACATTTCTAAACTGCGAGCAAGATTTTGACCATCTACCCTATCTATGTCTTTCATTAGTCACAGATATCTATCAGGTCGCCCCTCAGCCATTGACATTGCAGAGAAAATAGTCCCAATTTATTCAACCTTTGCTTTTAGCTAATATTCTTTAGTTTAGTTTTAGTTTCGAGATGCTCGGGCGGAAACAGGCCCTTCAGCCCATCGAGTCCACACTGAGCAGAGATCCCTGCAAATTAGCTCCATCCTACACACACTAGGGACAATTTTACATTTATAACAAGCCAATTAACTTACAAACCGGTACGTCTTTGGAGAGTTTGGGAGGAAAACCGAAGATCTCAGAGCAAACCCACGCGGGAGAAGGTACAAACTCCACACAGACAGCGCCCGTAGTCAGGATTGAACATGGGTTTCTGGCGCTGTAAGTGCAGTAAGTTAAGCGTTGTAAGGCAGCAACTCTACCGCTGCGCCACCACGCAGCTCGAATCCAGGCAACATCCCTGTGAACCTCTTCTGCACCCTCAATGGGTAATCAGGTAGCACCCTAATGCCCCTGTCCCACATAGGAAACCTGAACGGAAACCTCTGGAGACTTTGCGCCCCACCCAAGGTTTCCGTGCGGTTCCCGGAGGTCGCAGGTGGTTGCCGGAGGTTGCAGGTAGTGGAAGCAGGTAGGGAGACTGACAAAAACCTCCGGGAACCGCACGGAAACCGCACGGAAACCTTGGGTGGGGCACAAAGTCTCCAGAGGTTTCCGTTCAGGTTTCCCAAGTGGGACGGGGGCATTACTTATGGAAGGACAATTCAGAAGCTTGTAAACAGAGGGAAAGAAGCAGTCCCTGAGTCTTGAGGTCAGCACTTTCAAGCTTGTGCACCTTCTGCCAGACATTGACAGAGACAGAGTATGATCGGTACGCCTGAATGGACACAAAGTGCTGGAGTAACTCAGCGGGTCAGGCAGCATCTCTGGAGAACATGGATAGGTGATGTTTTAGTTTGGGACCCTTCTTCAGACTGCGTGAACTGGAGTAACTCAGCGGGTCAGGCAGCATCCCTGGAGAACATGGATAGGTGATGTTTTAGGTCGGGACCCTTCTTCAGGCTGATCCATGTTCTCCAGAGATGATGTCTGACCCGCTGAGTTACTCCAGCAGTTTGTGTCCTTTTGTGTAAACCAGCATCTGTACCTCCGCGTTTCCACATGATAGATTCACCTCTTTAATTCATATTTATTATTTATAACCGGTAAATGAAACTGGTGTCCTGCTTTGTGGCCACCTCCAGCAGGGCAGAACAAACCATGAATATAAACAGAAATATGCAAAGCATAGACACAATAATTCGGCAGGACAGGCGGCATCTCTGGGGAGAAGGAATGGGTGACGTTTCGGGTCGAGACCCCTCTTCAGTCCGGGGAAAGGGAAACGAGAGATATCGACGGTAATATAGAACAAATGAATGAAAGATTTGCATCCAAGAGGTGTATCCTAATTGCTGGTATAATTCAGGGGCGTCGGGGGCAGGAGAATGGGGTTAGGAGTGAGATCTAGATCCGCCATGATTGTCGGCACTGGGCCTGTACTCACTGGAGTTTAGAAGAATGAGGGGGGACCTCATTTGAAACGTACAGAATAGTGAAAGGCTTGAGTAGAGTGGATGTGGAGAGGATGTTTCCACTAGTGGGAGAGTCTAGGACCAGAGGTCACAGCCTCAGAATTAAAGGACGTTCTTTTAGGAAGGAGATGAGGAGGAATTTCTTTAGTCAGTGGAATTCTTTGCCACAGAAGGCTGTGGCGAAGCCAGTGGATATATTTAAGGCAGAGATAGATAGATTCTTGATTAGTACGGGTGTGAGGGGTTATGCGGAGAAGGCCAGAGAATGGGGTAAGGAGGGAGAGATAGATCAGACTTGATGGGCCGAATGACCTAATTCTGCTCCTATCGCTTATGATCGTACGATTGAAAGGTGAGGTAGACCTGATGGGCCGAGTGGCCCTAATTCTGCTCCTGTCACTTGTGAACATATAATGATGAATTATCAAAAGGAACGGAGCAAGGAACATGTGAAGCCCCGTCTTTCTCGGCCGTGGATTGGTGAGCAGCGAGCTGACGAAGGAGTTAAACTGCGCTGTAATAAATTAACAGTGATTATGGCTGGTGGAGCTGGTGCTTTGCCAAACAGCTGTCCGGAGCGGGTCACAACTGGCTTTTGTGTCTCCTCGGAGGACAGTTGTGTTGATGCAGATGAGCGCGGTTCCCCGAGGGACGTTACTTTACCTGACGCCTGAGCTGAACGGCACGCTTCGCTTCCAAAACACCTGCTTTCTCTTTCCCAGCTGCCACTCACGCCCACCCATCGGGGTGAAAGCAAACACTGATATATTTTTAAAAAAAAACAACTTCCAGGAGTCTCAGACTAATATGTAGCCTTGGAGAGAGAGAGAGAGAGAAGGAAATACGGCACATCTTGGTGCACAATACGTAACAGCATGCCATAACCTGAGAGACGGTGAATGACCAACATACACATATGTACGCACACACTAATCGTCATTAACTAACACTAAGAACTTAATATTGAATTGCTAAACTTGCTATTGTGTTATAACCATATAACCATATAACAATTACAGCACGGAAACAGGCCATCTCGACCCTTCTAGTCCGTGCCGAACACATAATCTCCCCTAGTCCCATATACCTGCGCTCAGACCATAACCCTCCATTCCTTTCCCATCCATATAACTATCCAATTTATTTTCAAATGATAAAAACGAACCTGCCTCCACCACCTTCACTGGAAGCTCATTCCACACAGCTACCACTCTCTGAGTAAAGAAGTTCCCCCTCATGTTACCCCTAAACTTCAGTCCCTTAATTCTCAAGTCATGTCCCCTTGAGTTTACAGCTGCAAGAACGTGTAGCCATCAAGAAAGGGCTATAGGCCTATTGCAAGTTTATGTACAGGGACATATCTATCCGTGCAAGTTTTGGTTGCATTTTAGTCCCATGATCCTGGTGTTTGGCACAGGGCGGGGAGTGGGGAGGGCCGATCGGGAAGGTGGGATCTCCCAGTGGGTTTGCTCCTGGGCCTGGCCAAGATGGCCATTCGCGAGCCCAGGCAGCGGGCTGTCGATGGTCACACCAGAGTCGGCGGCCTGCCCCTCTTCCGGAGAGCATTGTAGATAAAGACGGCACCATTGTACTATAATGACTGCTTGATGTATTGTGACCATTGAACGTTGATGTACTTTTGGTGCATTGTAATATGCAATTGTGGAATAAAGTCCTTGGAATGGATAATAAAGGGAGGGAGAGATGGAGAGAGAGGGGGGGGGGGGGGAGAGAGGGGGGGGGGGGGGGGGGCGAGAGGGAGAGAGATAACCAATGTGTGAGAGAAAGGGAATTAACCATATACCATATAACCATATAACAATTACAGCACGGAAACAGGCCATCTCGGCCCTACAAGTCCGTGCCGAACAACTTTTTTCCCTTAGTCCCACCTGCCTGCACTCATACCATAACCCTCCATTCCCTTCTCATCCATATGCCTATCCAATTTATTTTTAAATGATACCAATGAACCTGCCTCCACCACTTCCACTGGAAGCTCATTCCACACCGCTACCACTCTCTGAGTAAAGAAGTTCCCCCTCATGTTACCCCAAAACTTCTGTCCCTTAATTCTGAAGTCATGTCCTCTCGTTTGAATCTTCCCTATTCTCAAAGGGAAAAGCTTGTCCACATCAACTCTGTCTATCACTCTCATCATTTTAAAGACCTCTATCAAGTCCCCCCTTAACCTTCTGCGCTCCAGAGAATAAAGACCTAACCTATTCAACCTTTCTCTGTAACTTAGTTGTTGAAACCCAGGCAACATTCTAGTAAATCTCCTCTGTACTCTCTCTATTTTGTTGACATCCTTCCTATAATTGGGCGACCAAAATTGTACACCATACTCCAGAGAGAGAGAGAGAGAGAGAGAGAGAGAGAGAGAGAGAGAGAGAGAGAGAGAGAAAATATAATTAGACTAATATGTAGATGAAGTGAGAGAGAGTGAGAGAGAGTGCGTGTGAAAGAGAGAGATAGAATGTGTGTGAGAAATATAATTACAGAGGCTTTAGTCTCAGACTAAAGACAGACTTTAAGACAGACAGAGAGAGGGAGAGAGAGAGAATTACACAGAGAATGTAATTGTGTAAAAGATCCTTCCATGATATAGTCTTACCTTTGGGGGAAGTAATTGATTGACAAGGCTATTGGCGATGAGATCCTCTGATCAAATATCCCCCACTTTCATCCTCCTTTATAATTTCTCAGGGTTAATCAACGAAAGAGACGTTCTTTTAACGGGGTTATATGGATGGTTGAAAGTGATGTTGAATAAACTCGCGACCTGTCTCTCTCTGCCCCCGTTCCTGTTGTTTGTTTTAGAGCGGGTATCGAGGAGAACGAGGGCAAGGGGAGCCATTGGAACAGCCACACAGAGAGAGAGACAAGTGGATGATAATCATTCATTTAGGCTGCTGTTTCAATCGTTGACAATTCTCTTCAGCACTCCCCTTTTCTAATATCAAACCTAAAACAAAACACTGTTTAAGAAAGAACTGCAGATGCTGGGAAAAAAAAAATCACAGGTAGACAAAAATGCTGGAGAAACTCAACGGGTGAGGCAGCATCTATGGAGTGAAGGAAATAGGCGGTGTTTCGGGCCGAAACCCTTCTTCAGACAAGACACCACAAAACTGAAGAAGGGTTTCGGCCCGAAACGTTGCCTATTTCCTTCGCTCCATAGATGCTGCTGCACCCGCTGAGTTTCTCCAGCATTTTTGTCTACCTACAACAAAACACTGTTGTGTCTTGCTGCTAATTGTGCGTTTTAAGAATACAAATAGAGGCTCTGCCACTTCACCCCCTGCTTGTCATTTCTTAAGTAAAACGTGGTGGGACGTTCAGTCGCAAAAGAAAAGCAAGGAAAAACAAATATATATCCCCGTGACCGTTAAAATAAAGCCAGTGCAGCCTCTCTCGCTGTTAGCTGCGGACATAACTGGTGGACACTTCAATGTATGAATGATCTCTTAATATAGACAGTGTGTGGTTTAGGCTCAGCCTTGCTGTGCTTGGGGCTGGGGAGGTGAATAGTGGGGCATTATCTATGATAATGTAGACACCACATGCACCCACGTTTGGACTCGCCACTATTGCTGTTTCCTGAACTCCTTCACGGGACTCTGCTGCAGTTTCTTGCTCTTAAGTTGACCAGGAGGGGAGGTGAGTATAAAAAAAATGGGGAGGAAGGCGATACTGGAGGCGAGGATTGATAGAAGTCACCCGGGAATCAAGCAGCCACGGGTAGGGTTAGGAAGCAAATAGCAACGTTCGTTGGGTTTTGACCTGAATACCCGACCTATTGTCTCGGCCCGAAACGTCACCCCTTCCTTCTCTCCAGAGATGCTGCCTGTCCCGCTGAGTTACTCCAGCTTTTTGTGTCTGTCTTGCATTCATTCCCTTCACAGATGTGTTTTACAGCGAACAGCAAAGTGTATTGGTGTCTTCAGAAGGGTCCTGGACCCCCGAATGGTCCTTTAGTCATTCCCCTCCACAGGCGCTGCCCGACCCACTGAGTTTATCCAGCACACTGTGTTTTACAGCAAAGAGCAGAGGCTATGGTTTAATTCTGGCTACCAACATAATCTTCCCTGCGATCATCGGTACATTGGCCCAAGCACTCAGTGGTGGTTTAATCCTAATATAGACACAACATGTTTGACCCGCTGAGTTACTCCAGCATTTCCAGCAACTTCGGTATAAACCAGCATCTGCAGTTCTTTCCTTCGCAGGGTTTAATCCTGGTTGTGTGGGTTCGGGATTCCACACACAAGGCAAACGGGGGAACAATGAAACGCCGACCCGAAATGCCACCCATTCCTTCTCTCCAGAGATGCTGCCTGTCCCGCTGAGTTACTCCAGCATTTTGTGTCTATCTTTGGTGTAAACCAGCACCTGCAGTTCCGTCCCACACATCGCATCTAAACAGTTCTGGGGAAAGGGGTTAGACTGAGCAACAACACATAGAGCTGGATATTCCGACCCAAAACATCGCCTGATCATTCTCTCCACAGATGCTGCCCGACCCGGTGAGTTAGTCCAATGTTTTGCTCAGGATTCCAGCATCTGCAGCTCTTTTGTGCCTCCGTTTAAATACCTTCATGGGGTTTTTAACAGCCCTGGAGGTGATTTCAGTTCTGGACACAAGAAACTGCAGATGCATGCGCGAAATGCAAAGTGCCGGAGGAACTCTGCGGGTCAGGCAGCATCAATGCAGTGCATGGTGAATGATCATCATTAATGCTGCCTGTCATGTTCCCGATGTTGGGGGAGTCCACAACGAGGGGCCACTGTTTAAGAATAAGGGGGAAGCCATTTAGAACAGAGATGGGGAAACACTTTTTCACCCAGAGAGTTGTGAGTCTGTGGAATTCTCTGCCTCAGAGGGCGGTGGAGGCCGGTTCTCTGGATACTTTCAAGAGAGAGCTAGATAGGGCTCTTGAAGATTGTGGAGTCAGGGGATATGGGGAGAAGGCAGGAACGGGGTACTGATTGGGGATGATCAGCCATGATCACATTGAATGGCGGTGCTGGATCGAAGGGCCGAATGGCCTACTCCTGCATCTATTGTCTATTGTCTATTGTCTATTGTCTATTGACCCGCTGAGATCCCCCAGCACTTTGGACTTCTGTTGGGGTTTGCTGACCTTGTTAGGGCCAAACGCTAAAGAGTTAGAGTTTGAGTTTAGTTTAAGTTTAATGTTTAGTGAGCTCAACGTTGAGTGCCGTGACAAGTGTTGGGGACACTCGCCAATGAATAGACCTCGCAGTGGGTGAAAGGTCGTCTTTCACCCCCTGCCTCCCAGGAGACCTTCAGCAAAGATAATTAACTGCCTTTGGTTCACACAAAATAAAAAGATGAGAGGGGGGTACTGTAGAAACATATAAAATTCATAAGGAATTGGACAGGCTAGATGCAGGAAAAATGGTCCCCATGTTGGGGGAGTCCAGAACCAAGGGTCACTGTTTAAGAATAAGGGGCAGGCCATTTAGGGCTGAGATGAAGAAAAACTTTTTCACACAGAGAGTTATGAATCTGGAATTCTCTGCCACAGAAGGCAGTGGATGCCAATTAATTGGATGTTTTCAAGAGAGAGTTAGATATAGCTTTTAAGAAGGAACTGCAGATGCTGGAAAATCGAAGGTACACAAAAATGCTGGAGAAACTCAGCGGGTGCAGCAGCATCTATGGAGCGAAGGAAATAGGCAACGTTTCGGGCCTGAAACGTTGCCTATTTCCTTCGCTCCATAGATGCTGCTGCACCCGCTGAGTTTCTCCAGCATTTTTGTATACCGTTAGATATAGCTCTTTGGGCTAACGGAATCAAGGGATATGGGGAGAAAGCAGGAACGGGGTACTGATTTTAGATGATCAGCCATGATCATATTGAAGGGCCGAATGGCCTACTCCTGCATCTATTTTTCTGTTTCTATGTTTCTAATCTGAGAGGAAAAACATGATCTCAAATTAATATCCCATGTAAAATATGGCACCTCACTGTAGCGGTCGCTCAGCAGTGGCGAGTTACTCTGGAATTTGTACTCAGATGCCCAGAGAAGGTTTCGAGATCACACAGCCTTGAAGCAGGAGCAAAATTGTTCCAGAGAACTGAGCTGAACCCCAGTAGAATCCACGCTGACAGCAATATTTCATCACTGTAGACAATGCAGTGCATGGATGTTGAACCAATTTTGAATAATGTCATGACACGGTGCGTGCATGTTAATCGTTCACTAATGTGGATTATGCCTTCTATGTTCTATGTGGCTGCATAGATCTCACATCCACAAATGCAAGTCGCACCCTGGCCACTCCCTATTCTCACCTCTCCCATCAGGCAAAGGGTATTGAAGTGGGAAAACGCACACCTCCAGATTCAGGGGCAGTTTCTTCCCAGCTGTTATCAGGCAACTGAATCATCCTACCACAACCAGAGAGCAGTGCTGAACTACTATCTACCTCTTTGATGACCCTCGGACTATCTTTGATTGGATTTAGCTGGCTTTACCTTGCACTAAACGTTATTCCCTTATCATCAATCTATACACTGTTCAATTGTAATCGTGTTTTGTCTTTCTGCTGACTGGACAGCACGCAACAAAAGCTTTTCACTGTACCGCGGTACACGTGACATTAAACTAAACTGTAAACTGTAAACAGATTGTGTATATCATGGACAAAGCATTTTCTCAAAGGAAGTCATTGTTTAATGGGTCCCATGCATACAGGGCGGCATACGGGGTACTGATTGGGGATGATCAGCCATGATCACATTGAATGGCGGTGCTGGCTCGAAGGGCCAAATGCAGGGCCGGATTTAGATGAAGAGAGGCCCTAAGCTGTTCCACTTGTGAGGCCCCCTCCGCGTTGGTTTTCAGCGCTGGCGGCGAGGCAGCAACTGGACAGCCATGGCGACCAAATCTCCCACAATTCAAAGCGAGGGAGAAAGTGCCCAGCGCCCGGATACGGATAGCGGGGGGAGATGGAGAGAGAGAGAGAGAGAGAGATAGAGAGGGGGGCCCGCCCAGAGTTGAACGGTAGGTGTCCTGCCTTGGCCGGAGGCCCCCCTAGACCTTGAGGCCCTAAGCTTAAGCTTGTCTAGCTTATAGGTAAATCCGGCCCTGGCCAAATGGGCTACTCCTGCACCTATTGGATGATCAGCCATGATCATATTGAATGGCGGTGCAGGCTCGAAGGGCCGAATGGCCTACTCCTGCACCTAATTTCTATGTTTCTATGTTTCTATTGTCTATTGTCTATTGGCATGGTGGTGCAGTGGGTAGAGTTGCTGCCTTACAGCACCAGAGACCCGGGTTTGATCCCGACCATGGGTACTGTCTGTACGGAGTTTGTACTTTCTCCCTGGGACCACGTGGGTTTTCTCCGGGTGCTCCGGTTTCCTCCCACACTCCAAAGACGCACAGTAAAAATTGTAAATTGTCCCTGGTGTGTGTGGGATAGTGTTAGTGTGCGGGGATCGCTGGTCGGCGTGGACTCGGTGGGCTGAAGGGCCTGTTTCCACATTGTATCTCTAAACTAAACATTGTTCGGCCAAGTTTGGAATTTAGAAGATTGAGGGGGGATCTTATAGAAACGTACAAAATTCTTAAGGGGTTGGACAGGCTAGATGCAGGAAGATTGTTCCCGATGTTGGGGAAGTCCAGGACAAGGGGTCACAGCTTAAGGATAAAGGGGAAATCTTTCAGGACCGAGATGAGGAAAACTTTTTTCACACAGAGAGTGGTGAATCTGTGGAATTCTCTCCCGCAGAAGGTAGTTGAGGCCAGTTCATTGGCTATATTTAAGAGGGAGTTAGATGTGGCCCTTGTGGCTAAAGGGACCAGGGGGTATGGAGAGAAGGCAGGTACAGGATACTGAGTTGGATGATCAGCCATGATCATATTGAATGGCGGTGCAGGCTCGAAGGGCCGAATGGCCTACTCCTGCACCTATTTTCTATGTTTCTATGTTTCTATGTTTGGACATTTCAGGCACTTTGAAGTTGCAAAATGGTGTTAGAATGTGGTGACTTTCTGTCCAAACTTGTTCTAGAAGCAGATCTAATGTGCTCAAGTATGATATTCATTGATGGATACCAAGTAGAACAAGCATTTCACTGTTTTCCCATGTATGTGACAATAAAGAAACGATTGAATCTCAACGTTGAATCTTATAATTGATGTTCACACTTTAACACGTGAATATGAATCTACAAACGCAAAGACTGTTAGAGATGAGTCAGATGTCTTCAGTTCCCTCATAACATATCAAGAGAGGCATTGTGTCAAAGCTCGGAGATCCGGGGAAGACGAATCTAATCTGATTGCATCTCTTGAGCACCATGTGAGGTGTTGTCATCAAAGAGTATGGTTTTGGTATTTATTGCAACAATTAAGTAGAGGCATTCTGGTGGCTGAGTGAATTTGGCATGTCTCCAGTGACTCCTACTGACTTCTCCAGATAATGTTGGTTTGCATCACAACTGGGTTCTGGATCAACCCTGCCCAGAACCATAAGAAATTGGAGAGAGTTGTAGATGTAGACTAGCCCATCATGGACCTTAGTCACTCTTTACTCAGAGCGTGGTGACTGTGGAATTCCTTGCCATAGAAGGCTGTGGAGGCCAAGTCAGTAGATATTTTTAAGGCAGAGATAGATAGATTCTTGATTAGTACAGGTGTCAGAGGTTACGGGGAGAAGGCAGGAGAATGGGGTTAGGAGGAAGAGATAGATCGACCATGATTGAATGACGGGTAGTCTTGATGGGCGGATGTGGCCCTTGTGGCTAAAGGGATCAGGGGGTATGGAGAGAAGGCAGGTACAGGATACTGAGTTGGATGATCAGCCATGATCATATTGAATGGCGGTGCAGGCTCGAAGGGCCGAATGGCCTACTCCTGCACCTATTTTCTACGTTTCTATGTTTCTACTATTTCTTATGACCTTATGACTTCCCACCATTGACTCCATCTACACTTCACACTGCCTCGGATGTTACTCATAGATGAACTGGGTCTCTGGTGCTGTAAGGCATCAACTCTTTCGCTGCTCCACAGTGCTGCCTAGTTTTCTAAGTTCTGTTTTGTCCACATGTTCTTCCAATGTTTGCCTAAGTACTAGTTAGATGTCTCCACCACCCTCTCATACATTGAGCTTCAGGCCCCTACATTCTTCTGAGAGATACGTGCTTTCCGCATCCATAGAGATGTATAAAATCATGAGAGAAATAGATCGGGTAGATGGGCAGAGTCTCTTGCCCAGAGTAGGGGAATCGAGGACCACAGGACATAGGTTTAAGGTGAAGGGGGAAAGATTTAATAGGAACCTGTGGGGTAACTTTTTCACACAAAGAGTAGTGGGTGTATGGAACGAGCTGCCAGAAGGGGTAGTTGAGGCAGGGACTATGCAATGTTTAAGAAACAGTTAGACAGGTACATGGATAGGACAGGTTTGGAGGGATATGGGGCAAACACAGGCAGGTGGGACTAGTGTAATTGGGACTTGTTGGGCCGAAGGGCCTGTTTCCATGGTGTATCACTACTAATAGACAGCTAGACCAGCAATGGCCCAAAATAGCTGGGGGAAATGACAGTATCTTTGTTACCCAAGGGTGAGGCGCTAGAAGACTTGAGGGGGGCTAGTGGGCTTTTATTTAACAAGGGCTGTAAGGATAATCCAATAAACTGCATGTCAGTGAGCCGAGCATAAGTGGGTGGAAGATTCAGAGAGACCAGCATGGTGGTGCAGTGGTAGAGATGCTGCTTCACAATGTCAAGGACCCGGGTTCGATCCTGACTATGGGTGCTGTCTGTATGGGGTTTGCACGTTCTCCCCGAGACCCGCGTGGGTTTTTCTCCGGGAGCTCCGGTTTCCTTCCACACTCCAAAGACGTACAGGTTTGTAGGTTAATTTTCTTGGTAAAATTGTAAATTTGTCCCTAGTGAGGTCAAAGGAGAACCTGGTGTGGGGGGGGGGGGGAATCTCAGAGAACTAAGGGGACCACAAATGGAATGTTTTGTGTTAACATGGAACACTTTGTAACTTTGTCGGCGCTCTTTATGTGGCGACCCTTTGCATACCTCGGGTATGCAAAATAAAGAATCTCACTGTGACATGTCACATGTGATCATAAAGTATCATTCATTCATTCGCTGTGTGTGTAGGATAGTGCTAGTGTATGGGGATCGCTGGTCGGTGCGGACTTGGTGGGCCTGAAGGCCCGGTGCCACGCTGTATCTCTAAACTAAACTAGGTAGGTTCTATCTGTATTTGAAAGGGGAAAGGCTGATATTGGCTATTCACCATTGCTTTGTAAGTGTATGATTGTGTCTCACGAATCTGATTGAATTTTTTAAAGAGTTGGCCAAGAGAATCGACGAGGGCATCTGCAAGTCATGTCCGCTCCATTGGGTTTGGACTGAAGAAGGCTGAGGGCTAACCTTGTAGAAGCTTGTAAATTAATGAGGGACATAAATAAGGTGGGAAATCGCAGCATTTTTTCCCCAGGGTAGAGGTGTCAAAAAGTAGAGGGCTTAGGTTTAACGTGGGAGAGGAAAGATTTAATGGGGGCATGCATGCGGGGCAAGTCTTTCAAATAAAAAGTGGTGCATATTTAGTTTTGTTTAGTTTAATTTAGAGGTACAGACACTTTGGCCCACCGAGTCCGCACTGACCAGCGAACCCCGCACACTAACACTATCCTACACACACAGGGGACAATTTACAATTATACCAGACCTGTACGTCTGTGGAGTGTGGGAGGAAACCGGAGATCCCGGAGAAAACCCACGCAGGTCACGGGGAGGACGTACAAACTCCGTCGGGAGAGAAATTGAGAGCAGGGGAGAGAAAAGACTTTGCCTTCCATCACAGTGGGTTCACTGTGATGGATGTTAGTGTGAATTTAATTGTGTGTATGTCTGTAGGACATTGTCTTTGTTTGTATGGCTGTGTAAACGAAATTTCGTTTGAGTCTCACTGAGGCTCGACAATAAATTTGTATTGTATTGTATTGTATTGTATTGTATTGTATTGTATTGTATTGTATTGTATTGTATTGTACAGACAAGCACCCATAGTCAGGATCGATCCCGGGTCTCTGGCGCTGGAAGGCAGCAACTCTACCGCTGCGCCACCGTGCCGCCACACACGGGGGATATGTAAAATGAGCTAGCCGAGGAAGCGGCAGAGGCGGACACAATCACAACGTTTATCGGACATTTGGACGGGTACATGGATAGGAGACGCTCAGAGGGATATGGGTCAAACACAGACAAATGGGCCTTGATTGGCATGTAAGCTTTGGGCTGAAAGGCCTGTGTCTATTCTGCATGACTCTGTCACTCAATGACTCCAACCAATGTGCCTTTAACGGGAGAAGCTGATGTTGAGTTATTATGTACATCTCGTTCACTCATTTAGCCTGGTCATGTGGAAAACTTAGAATCGTTCGGTTGGGTTAGAATGGCTCTTACAAATGTACTGCGCAAAACCTTGGGCCTCCTGGATATCTTGCTCTCAACGCATTGGCCAATTGAACGTTCAGCCCATGACATAAGATCATCACAGAAGTACATTATCGCTTAATTAAAGCTTGAGCTCTTTAAAAACGATCAAGATTATGAAGGGAACTGGCAAAAAATGATGGCTATAAATTGTTGATCATAATTAAGGGAATAAAATTTGAGACATGAGTTTGGCTCCCTTTCTCCAAACTATTTTTGATTAATTTAATCTCGGATGTTCAAACCTGTTTCGTTGAAGGCCACACAGGTGTGTGGTGTGACAGAGCCTCAGGGGCCAGGTATAAGGTTTAAATCAACAAAGCCATTAATTTGCATAGATCTCATAACAACAAACTCAGGGCTTTGATTTAGGCTCTACCTGACAATGAGAGCCAAACGTCTGAAAAGCCCACAAAATTCAAACGCAAACGAATTCTTCAAAAAATACTCAGTATAAAATTCTTCATGTCATTGAGAGGTCAAGACAGTTGTTATATAAATGCAGGCTCCCTCTATAATTTAGTGCATTCTATCATTTTACATTTTCAGAAATATAGGGTGGCACAGCGGGAGAGTTACCACCTTACAGCGCCAGAGGCCCAGGTTCGATCCCGACCACGGGTCGCCTGTATGGAGTTTGTACAATTTACCCGTGGCCTGCGTGGGTTTTCCCCGGGTGCACTGGTTTCCTCCTACACTCCAAAGGCATGCAGGTTTGTAGGTGAATTGGACTCTGTAAATTGTCCCTAGTGCGCAGGATAGTGCTGGTCTACAGGGTGACCGCTGGTCGGCGCGGGCTCGGTGAGCCAAAGAGCCTGTTTCTGCACTGTATCTCTAAAGTGTAAAAGTCTAAACTCCTGTCCTTCCAATGCATGATGCCTTTTAGTGCAGTGGGAGTAATTAAAAAATAAACCTGTGGTGGGACTTAACGATGAAATAAAAATCAGAAGAGGTGTAAAGAGGTTGCCAAATATGTTCAACGAATATTCCCACTTCCACGTCCTTCCCACCATGAAACATTTTAAATTGCTTCACCCAACCAATTTTTGTCTCCGTGAGAGGGCAGGGAGAGTCACTGGAATTTGTCTGGATGTGGCTGGGACTGCGATTATGTCTCCGTCAGCTAAGGTAGGCATACTGCAAGTGAAAGTGTGAATTTTGTTGCCTCTTATAAACGCAAGTGGGAGTGAATTATTATGTTCTTGGCTGACTCTGAAATGAACTAGCGTTACCAAACAGAGACTCTCAGTGTCGTATCTTACAGAAGTAATAGAGCACAACAGTAGTTGTCCTTAAATGGAGCAGAGTAATGTTTGTCTTCACTCCATCTGGTTACAGAGTACTCAGCTAGGTAATAGCATGAACTGCAGTACGACGCTTCTGGGCACTTAACCTGCATTTGGCCCTCGTGCTGAGAACACATTGGAGTTGGGATTTCAGAGCTGCAGGTACCTACATTATTCATATCTTACCCTTGGTATCTTTCTTCCTGCGTAACCATGGTCCATTTAGCCACTGTGAACATCCTCTAAGCGTTTGATCGCTTGGGGAGCCGAATGATTACAGGATTTGGGCAATCAATAAATCATGAGCTCCTATCGATTTTAGTTTGATTAATGGGTTAAATAATTGATCCAGGGGAGAAGCTTCCCTACAGGGACAGTTCTGGTCTGCTCACATTATTAACGGTTTCCATGTTGTATTTTCAGAGTGTTGTAAATGAGTGCAGGCATCTGTAAAATAAAACAATGGCAGGTTGTTTATACCTCCAGTAGTTATACTGCTGAAAGAGGTAATTTCCCATTAGAATTATCCTGCTCTGTTTGTCCACTAGACTGCGTTCCAATGCTGTTGATGCAGAGAGATCGACGGTGAATGAAATCACAATTTATCGCGCAAGATTTTGCACTAGTTCTAAGATTGCATTGGATTTGATCAGGATTTGCTTAAGGCGGCACGGTGGCGCAGCAGTGGAGTTGCTGCCTCACAGCGCCAGAGACCCGGGTTCGATCCTGACTGCGGGTGCTTGACAGTACAGAGTTTGTACCTTCTCCCTGTGACCACGTGGGTTTTCTCCGGGCGCTCCGGTTCCCTCCCACACCCCAAAGACGTGCGGGTTTGCAGGTTATTAAAGGGCCTGTCCCACCAGCATGCGACTGCATGCGGCAAGCGCGACCAAACCGGAAGCGGGAGCCGCGCGGAGGTCGAGTGATCCCGTATGAGTTGACGTGAAGTTTAAGCGAAGTCCGCGGGAAGTTCGCGCTAGGCGTGCACCGTCAAGATGCTGCGTACCGTGTCAAGACGCTGTGTACATCGAGACACTGCACACGCCCGTCGAGGCGGTGCGTACGGCCTCAATGTGGCTGCGGGATGGCAGGCCGTTGCCGCGCGGAATTTTTGGATAGTGTCAGTTTTCGGAGTCCCGCGCGATGAGGGGACCAGCTCCACACAACTCCATGCGATCGAAGTGGAACCGGCCCCGCGAAGCCGTACGGCTCAAGCGACCACGTTTGGTCACGCTTGCCGCATGCAGTCGCATGCTCGTGGGACAGGCCCTTTAGGCTTTGGTACAAAATTGCAAAGCTGCCCCTAGTGTGTATAGGGTAATGTTAGTGTGCGGGGTGATCGCTGGTCGGCGCGGATCGCAAGATCGAGCCTGGATTGCTCGGAACAATGGGGGTGGCAGCTCCACCAGCTGTGCCACTGTGTCATCCCTGCAGCACAGAGTCGCGTAAAGCCACAACATTGTCCCCTTTGGCTGCCCAATTGCCAAGGTTGCGTACTAGGTAAGAACTGCAAATGAGCTCATCTGAGAGATTCAAGTTTAAATTAAAACTGAAACACATTAAAATGTACTGGATGTTTGAAGGGTGTAAAAAAAAAAGACAATGAGAAAAGGTCATTCAGGAACAGGGAAAAAAATTGAAAATGCAAAATGATTGAAATTGACTTTCTGTGTTTTCCATTTCCGAGGAAGGTTTTTATTCTAAAGGAAAAGCCGGTGCCTGCTCCTTCCACCTTGGCTAGACTAGGCGTGTGCCTCCTTTATTTTCAAATTCAAGTTTAGTCCTCAGGCAGATCAAAAACCCATCTCCTTCAAATCCCATGTTTGTTTACAGCAACACTTGTTGAATAGAGGGGGATTTTTGTTTGAAACAATATTGGCACTGGTTCAGAGGCATACTGTCAACAGACCACCAGGAATTTGGAACTGTACCCACACCAGGAGACCTCCTTGGAGATTTGAATGCATACCCGTTTACTAGGCTCCGGAGGCTTGGAGACATACCCATCACCAGACCACCAGGGCTCGTCGCAGATGTATTTCTTCAATGGACCACCAAGGAAAACAACTTAAACTGCTAATGCCACCATGAACAATGGACCCAAATAAACACAGAAAATGACATTTAAACAAATATAACCCTGACCCAGATCCCATTCACATCTCTGGTGCTCTGCCTTTCAAACCAACTTCAAAGTCTCCAAAGACGTACAGGTAAATTGGCTTGTTAAATGTAAAAATTAGGGACAAATGTGAACATTGCCCTTTATGTGTGTAGGATAGCGTTAATATGCGGGGATCGCTGGTCAGCGCGGACCCAGTGGGCCGAAGGGCCTGTTTCCCTGCTGTATCTCTAAACTAAACTAAACCTGAAAATATTCCGAACATGTGTTCGATCTCTGCCCATTGATTTCAAATGATCTAATGTTAAAGAAACAGTTAAACCGCTACATGGATAGGGCTGGTTCGGAGGGATAGGGGCCAAATGAGGGGCAGGTGGGACTAGTGTAGCTGGGACATGTTGGCCGGTGTGGGCAAGTTGGGCTGAACCATCTGTTTCCATGCTGTATGACTCTATCTCTGGCTCTTTAGTCACAGGGTGGTGAATCTGCGTGTAGTTCATCGGCACAGAAGGTTGTGGAGGCCAAGTCAATGGACATTGCTCAAGGCGGAGATTGATAGGTTCTTGATGAGTAAGGGTGTCAAGGGTCATGGGGCGATGGCAGGAGAATGGGGTCGAGAGGGAAAGATAGATCAGCCGTAATTGACGACGGATTAGACTTGATGGGCCGAATGGCCTAATTCTGCTCCCACAACTTATGAACATAGCAGCACAAGGAAACACACTCCACAGCATAGCGACCAAGTGATTAGCTGAAATAAGCATTCATCTTTAAGAATACCAATCAATTCTCCAACTAAAGAACTCAAAATCAATCATCTACCTTGGATTTAAGGAAAGTGATTCAGAATGTTTTCTAACTGATAAAAAGTGATGAAAGAGTACAAGAGATTTTGGCTCCACTTCATAAGAAATAAGAGTTTGGTCCAGGAGGTAGGTCCATTGGCCCACTGAGCCTGCTCCGCTAATCAATACAATCATTGGTGACCTTCAGCCGAAGCTCCACTTTTCCCATAGCCCGTGATTTCCTTAATATCCAGAAATCTTTCACATGAAGTCAATAACTCAGCCTCCAGAGCTGTCCAGGGTTTAGAATCTTTATTCATTAAAATCTAGTGGCCAGGCACAAAGTGTAATTGAAAAGACAAATGGAATATTAACCATTTTCTGAAGATGGGAACATAAGTGGATGGAGATATTGCTCCAGCATTACTAATCATATCCAGAATCCACTCCCCTTTCATGGAACATGGCTGGCGACCGGAAGGTAGCCGGTTCGAATCCCGCTTGGAGTGCATACTGTCGTTGTGTCCTTGGGCAAGACACTTCACCCACCTTTGCCTGTGTGTGAATGTGTGTGAGTGATTGGTGGTGGTCGGAGGGGCCGTAGGCGCAGATTGGCAGCCACGCTTCCGTCAGTCTGCCCCAGGGCAGTTGTGGCTACAGAAGTAGCTTACCACCACCGAGTGTGACTGAGGAGTGAATGAATAATGCGATGTAAAGCGCCTTGAGTATTAGAAAGGCGCTATATAAATCCCATCCATTATTATTATTATTATTATTACAGTCTAAAGCAGTCGCAACCCCAGTCATTTGACCTTAGCCTGATCTTTTCACCCGGAGAGTTGTGAATCTGTGAAATTCTCTGCCACAGAAGGCAGCGGAGGCCAATTCACTAGATGTTTTCAAGAGAGAGTTAGATTTAGCTCCTATGGCTAACGGAATCAAGTGATTTGGGGAGAAAGCAGGAATGGGGTACTGATTTTGGATGATCAGCCATGACCATATTGAATGGGCGGTGCTGGCTTGAAGGGCCGAATAGCCTACTCCTGCACCTATATTTTCTATGTTTCTATGTTTCTGCCGTACAAGGCCCTATGTGTAGGGAGGAAATGCAGATGTTGGTTTAAACCAAAGACAGATACACAATGCTGGAGTAATTCAATGGGTCAGGCAGCATCTGTGGAGCACATGGGCAGATGACATTTTGTTCTGGGACTCTTCCCCAGACCCAGAAGATGCCAATTTGCACAGCTAGGGGTACTGATTTCAAAGATTTGGACATCATGATACAACTGCACAAGCCAATGGCGAGAGGAACCTTGGAGCACCCTCAGTTATTGGAGTGCAACACTGCTGGGTACAGTTCTGGTTACCCAGCTAGATTATTAAAGGGTTTTGAATTCCACAGTGGGATTTCAACTCAGTCCAGTTAATAACCTCTTGAGTTAGGAATCCAGTAAATGTACTGACAGTGCCACTCACAGTAGCCTTTCTTGTTGTATGTGATTGAACATTTATTGTTGCTGTGGAGACTTAAAGGTCAATGGCACCATCTCAAAGAGCAGAAGAAGATGATCTGGTTCTATCAGAAACCTAGTGAGCGAGTTCCTACAGACCTTGCCTTTCATTGTTAACGCTACAATATTAGTTTAGTTTAGTTTAGAGATACAGCGCGGGAAGTGCTGGAGTAGCTCAACGGGTCAGGCAGATCTGGTGTCGTACAACGTGGTACAAATTTAAAGGAACCCCACGCATATATAGAACTATGTAGGGAAACAGCACAGAAACAGAGCCTTCATCCCACCAAATCCATATTGACCCATTCACGCTAATTCTACATTAATCCCACATTTTATTTTCTGCACAATAACATCAACAAACCACTTCCCCCACCACCAACCCACAGGGGTGGCACAGTGGCACAGTCTGTTACTGCTGCGTTACAGCACTAGAGACGCGGGTTCGATCCTGAGTACAGGTGCTATCTGTATTAACTCCGTACATTCTCACTGTGATCTGCGTGGGTTTTCTCCGGGTGCTTCCCCCCACATCTCTGACTGTAGGTTAATTGACTTCAAGTGTGTGGAATAGTGCTGGTGTACAGGGATTGCTGGTTGGCACAGGCTCAGTGGGCCGAAGGGCCTGTTTCCCCGCTGCGTCACTATCACTCACCCACCCACACAAGAGAGGCAATTTTACAGAGGCGAATTCACCTTCCAAACTGCACGTCTTGTTTTGGGGATGTGGGGGGGAACCAGGGCACCCGAAGGAAAGCTACGTTGTTCCAGAGAGAATGTGAAACCAATGTCAGGATTGAACCTGGGTCATTGTAGCTCAACTCACTGTGCCACTAAACCTCTCTCAGATGCCCCACGCACACCGACTCCACACCTTCCTGCTTGGCCACTCCAGCCATGGTGTCTGATAAGGGCGGCGCGGTGGCGTGTAGAGTTGTTACAGCGCCAGGGACCCGGGTGCTGTCTGTACGGAGTTTGTACGTTCTCCCCGTAACCGTGTGGGGCTTCTCCAAGATCTTCGGTTTCCTCCCGCACTCCAAAGGCGTATGAGCGTAAAGGAGCTGTCCCACTGCGGCGACATTATCCGCGAGTTAAGAAGAGCGTCTTCGACCATCAAGCTCGAGGGCACTCGCCTGGAAAGCCTCGAGCTGGATCGACCGTCCGCGTTGAAACCGCGAGCTGGATCGACCGACCGACCGCACACACACACACACACGCACGCACACACTCACACACACGCACGCACACACTCACGCACACGCACGCACACACGCACGCACACACTCACACACACGCACGCACACACGCACGCACACACTCACACACACGCACGCACACACGCACGCACGCACGCACACACACACACACACACACACACACACACACACACACACACACACACACACACACACACACACACACACACACACACACAAACACATCGCAAAGGCGGGGGCCAGGGAAAGCGGGGGAGCGCGGTCTGAAATCCAGACCCACGATGAAGAGTAAGGAAAGACGGCTGCCCAGCGTAAGGTAAGTCCTTTAGAGAGCGCGGGGGGGGGGGGGGAAGAAGAGGAGAGAGGGGGAGAGAAGGAGAGAGAAGGGGAGAGAAGGGCAGAGAAGGGGGGGAGAAGGAGTGGGGACACTTTTAAGAAGTATAATAAAGTTTAGCGGGCATTTTACCTACCAGCCGGTTTTCCTGGGTCCTGAAAACTCCAATGAGCCAATCAAAATGCCCGGTCAGTGAAGGAGACTGCCTACGGCTGCCCTCGACTGCCTGTAACTAAATAGCGACCCCACTCCACTGCACTACGAGTTAAAAAGAACCATGCCGACCAAATTTTACTTGCGGAAAATTTTTCAACATGCTGAAAACTTTTCCGCGACCTAGCTGAGGCCGCAAGTATTCGGGAACTTCCCTCTAGTATGAAGGAGAGCTCCAGTGACCTCCTAGGACCATGTGTCGACCATGCTGCGAGTTTGAGTCGAGGGCAAACTCTTCTAAACTCGCAGATTAGGTCGCCGCAGTGGGACAGCCCCTTAAGTCATAGGCTGTTGCGTGACTTGGAACCTTAGGGTGTGATCATCAGAGGCACAGCCAACACTTGGCTTGTGGCACAGATAGAAAAGAAAGCGCTGAGCCCTTGACATTATCACTCCAGCGTCTGGACTGCCCAGATGGTCAACATTTATAAGATTGCAACCAAATCTCAACAGAAGCAAAGAGAGTGTCTGTAAATAATTCAACAGCGAAATTTCCCACGAGAAAGAGTTACCGACCTTAAAAGCCTGCTGTGTCGTGATTCTGAGTCACTGCAAGATGAGCTGATCGTCTTGGCATTAAGGTGTCAAACAGAAATCAGCACTATTCCAGGGAGGTGCAAGGAGAAAGATCAATTGTTGCATAATGCTGAGAAAATGTTGCCTGTTTGATGAGTGGAACAGAGATGGTGGGCAATGAAATGGAGGGGGGGGGGGGAGGCTAGGAAACATAAGGAGTAGTGGTCTTATAGAAATTCATCACCATGTTGTATTAACTTCATGTCAAGTGAAGTTGACTTTATTGTCATATGCGTAAGTACGGTGAAGTTCAGGCGCAACGAACACCTTACTTGCAGCAGCATTGCAGGCATATATACTCAGGTAACACAGAAGAACATGAATTACACATACATGATACAAGACAGCGAATAGAAATAACTGCAGGCAACAAGATATTTGTGCAAAACCCAATTGGAAAACCATGGTAAAGAAATACTTGGAAGAGGTGGGCCATAGTGTTCCTCTGACAAGGTAGGATTAGTGTAGTACAGCATAGGAAAGAACTACAGATGCTGGTTTAAACTGAAGATGGACTCTCTCTCCGTCCATCCCCCATTCAAGTCGTCGTGCTAGCTTTCAAGTCGTCTTATTGAGTCTCATTGTCTGAAACTCATTTTCACTCGGCCCACAGCTAACACATGGCCTGCTTCCTTTATCATTGTTACTTTTTTGCAAACCTTTCATTCATTTGTTCTATATCTATCCAACCTCATCTACTGCATCCGCTGCTCTAGATGTCAGCTGATTTACATCGGGGAGACTATGCGGAGGTTGGGCGATCGTTTCGCCGAACACCTCCGCTCAGTCCGCAATAACCTACCTGAACTCCCGGTGGCTCAGCACTTCAACTCCCCCTCCCATTCCCAATCCGACCTCTCTGTCCTGGGTCTCCTCCATTGCCAGAGTGAGCAACAGCGGAAATTGGAGGAACAGCACCTCATATTCCGCCTGGGGACCTTGCGTCCGGATGGCATTAACATTGAATTCTCCCAATTTTGCTAGCCCTTGCTGTCTCCTCCCCTTCCTAACCCTCTAGCTGTCTCCTCCCACCCTCCCATCCGCCCGCCCTCGGGCTCCTTCTCCTCCTCCCCTTTTCCTTCCTTCTCCCCCCCCCCCACGCCCCTCAGTCTGAAGAAGGGTTTCGGCCCGAAACGTCGCCTATTTCCTTTGCTCCATAGATGCTGTTGCACCCGCTGAGTTTCTCCAGCAATTTTGTGTACCTTATATTTCCATCTATATCTCTTGTTTCGCTTTCCCCTGACTCTCCGTCTGAAGATGGGTCTCGACCCGAAGCGTCACCTATTCCTTTTCTCCAGAGATGCTGCCTGACCTGCGGAGTTACTGTACCATTTTAATAGAAACATAGAAACATAGAAAATAGGTGCAGGAGGAGGCCATTCGGCCCTGCGAGCCAGCACCGCCATTCATTGTGATCATGGCTGATCGTCCCCTATCAATAACCCATGCCTGCCTTCTCCCCATATCCCTTGACTCCACTAGCCCCTAGAGCTCTATCTAACTCTCTCTTAAATCCATCCAGTGACTTGGCCTCCACTGCCCTCTGTGGCAGGGAATTCCATAAATTCACAACTCTCTGGGCAAAAAGGTTTTTTCTCACCTCAATCTTAAATTCTAAGACTGTGGCCCCTGGTTTTGGACTCGCCCAACATTTGGAACATTTTTCCTGCATCTAGCTTGTCCAATCCTTTTATGATTTTATATGTTTCTATAAGATACCCCCTGATCCTTCTAAACTCCAGAGAATATCTTCTAAGCTCTAAACGTCTTCTAAACTCCAGTGAATAACTCCATTTTGTATCTATCTTAGTGTTGTACAGATCATTTCAAGAACCTGATGATTGGAATTCCTGAACTTAAAGGCATTGGATGTAAGGTTTCTGTACCTCCTGCCCGACAATAGCAGTGGGAAGGGGTCATGGCTCGGCCTTTTTGCGACGATGCCTCATGTAGATGCTTTCCGTAGTGTGGAGAGTTGTGCCCGTGCTGCATTGGGACGAGTGGATCACTTTTTGTAGCCTCTTGCGTTCCTGAATGCTAGAATTGCCACACCAGGCCATTCGAAACCCACCGGGATACTTTCAACAGTGTAATCTGTAGAGTTTGCTAGAGTATGTGGTAACATGCAGAATCCTTTAAAACTTCTACGAATGCAGACCCCACCTGAGAATGTGCATCCCCTTTGCTGCCATTACTCTAGGTATCAGCCGGGCAGCACGGTGGCGCAGTGGTAGAGATACTGCCTTACAGCGCTGATCCTGACTACGGGTGCTGCCTGTACGTAGTTTGCACGTTCTCCCCGTGACTTGCGTGGGTTTTCTCAGAGATTTCTGGTTTCCTCCCACACTCCAGAGATGTACAGGTTTGTAGGTTAATTGGCTTGGTATAAATGTAAATTGTAAAATTGTTCCTAGGGTTGTGTCGGGTAGTGTTAATGTGCGGGGATCGCTGGTCGGTGCGGACTCAGTGGGCTGAGGGGCCTGTAACTGCACTGTATCTTATAAAAAAATAAAGCTACGTTTTAAGCAGCAGGCATTTGCTACTGTTCACAATTAAACAGATTAACAAAAGAAACTAAGGGAGGTGTGTAAAATTATGTATATAAAATAAACGGTAAACAGAAATGGACACAAAGTGCTGGAGTAACTCAGCGGGTCAAGCAGCATCTTTGGAGAACATGGATAGGTGACTTATCAGGACAGGATCCTTCTTTAGACTAATTAGAACAGAATTGACCTGTTTCTCTTAGCTCACAAAGTCATACAGCGTGGAAACATATCCTGCCAACTTATCCCAACTACACTAGTCCCACCTACCTGCGTTTGCCCCATATCACTCCAAACCTGTCTTATCCATGCACCTGTCTAACTGTTTTTTAAACGTTGCTACTCAACTATCTCCTCTGGCAGCTCGTTCCATGCACCCACCATCCTTTGTGTGAAAAATTACCCCTCATGTTCCGATTAAATCTTTACCCCTTCACCTTAAACCTATGTCCTCTGGTTCTCGATTCCCCAACACTGGGCAAGAGACTCTGTGCATCTACCCGATCTATTCCTCTCGAGATTTTATACACCTCTATAAGATCGCCCCTCATCCTCCTGTGCCCCAAGGAAATCGATCGATGACAGCATTTAAGAAGTGCCTAGATGAGTGCCTGAATCACTGAGGCAGAGAGGACTGTGGACCTGGTACGGGGTGGTGGGATTAATATGGATGAGTGCCCACTGTAGTCGGGATAAGTTGGGCCAAATGTCCTATTTCCATGCTGTACATGACAAGAAAGCTGGAGAAACAATATTAGGGAGGAAAAGTCTTGTGAAGCGTTCCGTAAGGCTCAATTTCCCTCCTGGGATAAATAAAGTTATCTAGTATCGTATCAGAGCAGCAGAGGAACAGCGTGAGCAATTTATTTCTGTCAGATGCTTTGAAGCAAGCAGCATGATGATTGTTCTAGATGGGGCAGATTGTTCCCTTTAAACACACACACACACACCCACTAACAAAGTGTCCCCTGCACTTTCAAAACAAACTCACAGAGAACAATGGTCTTTTAATAGGACAGTTCAACAATGCACAGAGAAATTTAGGAAGACTGGTTGACATTTAAAAGGGCGAAACTCTGACAATGAGTGAATAATAGGGGAATCAGCACTATTAAATGAACAATGCGATCATGAGTAATTTCAAAGGTCGAATGGGAGCATTTATGTGATGCCTATGTATGTACTGTGTACACAGAAGAAGAAAAACTATACACTTAAGTGAAAATGATCCTATTATTTTTCAATTCGAGTTGATGTGGTGGAGTGCACTTTTTGGGTTTGATTGGCAACTTAAAAACATTTCTGGAGGAAGCCCACACATTTTGCCCAAGTGTTTATTCCTGATAGTTTATTCAGAGCGATGCATATAATGTCAATATAAAACGAAAGATGGCTTCAGCGCTGAAGAAAGGACTAAAGGGGAAAAGAAGAAGGGTGGGTCGTGGGATAACTATGGCCACTTGTTTCATAACTGCACACCCAATCCCGAATTCCACAAAAGCCTCATTACCGCAGCCTTCGTTTGGCTCTGGAAAAGTTCCTGGCACTTTTTCATCATCATGCTTTTCCATTGCTTCCATATATCATTTTCTCTGGGTAACGTTGGCTTTTGTGAGTTCACGCAAGATGGATGATAATGTATCAACAGACTGCTCTACGCCTCTCCAGAGTCTTCTTCCCTTTGAAGGCAATGATATAATATAACCATGGCTATGGAATCTTCATCACCCATTTTCCACTTTCCTAATAAATCAAAGTATCTTCACTTAAAGAAGAAAAGCTTTTGACGACAACCACATCCCTTTGAATCTCCTCTTAGATAACAATAGGAACATAAAAAGCTGGCACAGGAGTCAATAACACAGCTGTTTGATCTGGCTTCAATGAGATCAACCCTGATCTGATATTGGTTTTAGCTTCACTATTCCTTCTTCACATAATCCTCGCTTTTCCATCTGGACCAAAAATCTATCTTGTCCTCTGATATATTCAATTACTCAGTGTTTTGGACTAGTGTAGTGGGACGAGTCTAGCTGGGGACATGTTGGTCGGTGTGGGCAAGTTGGACCGAAGGGCCTGTCTCCACACTGTATCACTCTATGACTCTATTTACCTCTCTTTTGGGGCAGAGGATTCTGAAGATTCACACCCTCTTGGAAAGCATTCCTCAGCACCACTAAGTCCATATCTCCATGAAAGTGGCAATACAATTAGATAGAGCATAGACATTTTGTTTAGAGTGGAAATAAGCCCTTCAGCCCACCGAGTTCGTGCCGGCCAGTGATCACCCCCCATATACTAGCACTATCCGACACACCTGGGACAATGTACAGAAGCCAATTAACCTTCGAATGTGCATGTCTCTGGAGCGTGGGAGGAATCTGGAGCATCCGGAGAATATCCGCATGTTCACAGCGGGGACGTACATTCACATTAAAATATGATTAGCATACTTGGGCATTTTGGTCAGCATGGACTAGTTGGGCTGAAGGGCCTATCTCTCTGCTGTTCCACACCATGCTGTTAAAATATTCCTCAACATTTTACCCCTTTACTCATTCCCAATATCTGTTGTGTTGGAAGGAACTGCAGATGCTGGTTTAAACTGAAGGTGGACACAAAGTGCCGGAGTACGTCAGCGGGACTGCCAGCATCTCTGGAGAGAAGGAATGGGTGACGCTTCGGATCGAGACCCTTCTTCAGACGTACAGTACCATTCTCTATAAGGATCTCGACTTAAGACGTCACCCGTTCCATCTCTCCAGAGATGCTGCCTGTCCGGCTGACGTACACCAGATGTGGTGTGTCTATCCCCAATATTTGTTGAGTTGGCAAGAACGCTTGTTTGATAATGAGAGTCTCCAGTCGCTTTCCCTCGACATGATATCTAAGATTATCTAAGATTATAAGAAGCACGGATAGGCATAGGGTCAACAGTTCGACCCCTTTTCCCAGGTTGGAAATATCAACAACTCAAGGACGTAGCTTTTGGATGAGAGGTCTAAAGTAGCAGTGCGGGACAGGGTTTATACACAGGGAAGTGTTAAGTGCCTGGAACGTTCATGTCCATAAGTGATAGGAGCAGACTTAGGCCAATCGGCCCATCAAGTCTACGCTGCCATTCAATCATGGCTGACCTAACTACCCCTCTTAACCCCATTCTCCTGCCCTCTCCCCATAACATGCTGCCAGGGGAGGCAGATACAAAGGTACTGTCTCAGAGGGTTTTGGATAGGCACATGGACATGCATGGATTGGAGGGATATGGATCACATGCTGGCAGTGGAGATTACTTTAATTTGGCATCATTTTTGATATATATTTTGATATACAAGTATGTGTGTACTTGTGGGTATGTGTATATGTAGAGCTCTAGAGTCGTAGAGTCATAGATTAATACAGTGTGGAAACAGGCCCTTTGGCCCGAACGCACCCACACCGGCCAACAATGTCCCAGCTACCCAGCTACACTAGTCCCACTTGCCTGCGCTTGGTCCACAACATTCCAAACCTGTCCTATCCATGTACCTGTCCAACTGCTACTTAATCGATGGGATAGTCCCAGCCTCAACTACCTCCTCTGGCAGCTTGTTCCATACACCCACCACCCTCTGTGTGCAAAGGTTACCCCTCGGATTCCTATTAAATTTATTCCCCTTCAACTTGAACCTATGTCCTCTGGTCCTCGACTTCCCTACTCTGGGTAAAACACTCTGTGCATCTACCCAATCTATTCCTCCACACTGAACCTATTTTTCCCTCTCTCGTTTATCATCTTGTTTACAGTGTACTATGTTTAGATATTCTGTTGTGCTGCAGCAAGTATGGATTTCATTGTTCTATCTGGGACACATGACAATAAAACACTCTTGACTCTTGTTCGGCGGAGATACCATGGGCTGAAGGGCCTTTTCCTGTGATGTACTGTTCTGTGTTCTATGTACATATTCCTGTGCCACTCCTGGTAGCTTCCTGCCATCTGACATACTGCATCCTTGTAAGTGAGTTTCAGCTGCATAAATCTCCTATGCTTCCTTCTACCAAGGTTGGTGCATTTACACACTCTCCTCATCTGATACCCCTTACACTCACATTCTAGTTTAATTTATTTTAGAGATACAGCATGGAAACAGGCCCTTCGGCCCACCGAGTCCGTACCGACCAGCGATCCCCGCACATTAATACTATCCGACATGCACTAGCGACAATTTACACTTATACCAAGCAAATTAACCTGCAAGCCAAATTACGTCTTTGGAATGTGGGAGAAAACCAAAAAACCCATGCGGTCACGGGTAGCACATACAAACTCCATACAGATAGGACCCGCAGCCAGGATCAAACCGGGGTCTCTGGCACTGTGAGGCAGCAACTCTGCTGCGGTTACACCGTGCCCCCCATAATAAATGAGATTCGGTTTCCACTATTTTTCTGGCATTTGTTATTCTGCAGAGACTGTAGAAACAGCACATCAAGTCTGTTGAGACTCATAGATCTGATATAGCTTCATCTTCAACTGTGTCAGTACAATGCATACAGAAGGTGAGTTGTACATACTTTATTCTAACGCACAATACAGTAAACCCTCATTATTATGGACCTCCTTATAACGGATTTTGGTTATAGCCAACTATCCCTTTAAGAGCACAGGCTGCTAGATACACTGCAGAGGCAAACAGCCTTTGATAGTTTTAGCTTGCATTAACAAAAATACTTTTGTAGCTTAAAAAAAAGAGTGTACATTCAGCAGGTTAGTGTCTTTGGAAGGAGAAATGGAGAGATGATAAATAGATTCTTGATTAGTACGGGTGTCAGAGGTTATGGGGAGAAGGCAGGAGAACAGGGTTAGGAGGGAGAGATGGATCAGCCATGATTGAATGGCGGAGGAACTTGATGGACCAAATGGCCTAATTCTGCTCCTATCCCTTATGAACATGAACATTTAGAACAGAGATGAGGAAATACTTTATCAATAGACAATAGACAATATGTGCAGGAGTAGGCCATTCAGCCCTTCGAGCCAGCACTGCCATTCAATATGATCATAGCTGATCATCCCCAATCAGTACACCGTTCCTGCCTTCTCCCCAGCAGAGAATGTTCACACAGAGAGTTGTAGAATTCTCTGCCTCAGAGGGCGGCGGAGGCCGGTTCTCTGGATGCTTTCAAGGGAGAGTTAGATAGAGCTCTTAAAGATAGCGGAGTCAAGGGATATGGGGGAGAAGGCTGGAACGGGGTACTGATTGGGGATGATCAGCCATGATCACATTGAATGGCGGTGCTGGCTCGAAGGGCCGAATGGCCTACTCCTGCACCTATTGTCTATTGTCTATTGTCTAACATTTTATGTTCACTCAAATAGCTTGTTTCTTTTATTCTGATATTGGTTATCTTTACAGTGCTTGTGATGTTGGTGATCAGCCATGATTGAATGGCGGAGTAGACTTGATGGGCCGAATGACCTAATTCTATTCCTATTCCTTATGACCTTACGAGTGAACGTTTAAGATGGCTGTCATTTGACCCTGAACTCTGTGCGGGCGGTTGGTCATGGGAACCTCACTCGGAGCGGGACAGGGTTCCCTCAGCCAGCCACAATGCCAGCCCAATGCCCATTTTGTTCTCCATCTCTGAGAATCAGCGGCAGGGGCAGTGGGTATTGCCGTTCCCCCTGCTGCGCTGGTCAAGGTGGTGCCGGGCGGCCATCTTGGACCGCTGCGCTCCCTGTGGTGAAGGAGGTCCCACTGGGCTCTCAGTAGCAGGGCTCCAGGATTCTGACCCGGCACCCAGGCAGCGACTTCAATAGGGGGGCAATAGCCGTACTGGGTTATAGCGGGCAATCGGCAAAAATGGACACCGCTCCCCCCTTACAACCCAACGGCATGAATATTGATCATATAACCTTTGCATCCCTTCTCTCTCTCCGTCCCTCCCACACCCAAATCATTGTACTAGTTCCAAAGTCGTCTTGCTGAGTCTCATTGTCTGTCATGCATTTTCACCTGGCCTACGGCTAACAATGGCCTGTTTCCCTTATCATCATTACTTTATTTGCATATCTTTCATTCATTTGTTCTATATCTCTCCCTATATCACCCTCTATATCTCTCCTTTCCATTTCCCCTGACTCATTTCCGACTCGGAGCGTCATCTATACCTTTTCTCCAGAGATGCTGTCTGACCCGATGAGTTACTTGTGCCTACGGCTTTTTGTGTCTATCCCACCACATGATCCATTATAACAAGGGGTTACTGTACATACATCTATCTGTGTGAAGTCCCATAGTTTAGTTTATTTTTGGAGATACAGCGCGAGAACAGGCCCTTCGGCCCACCGAGTCCACGCCGACCTGCGATCCCCGTACGCGAACACTATCCTGCACACGAGGGACAATTTACAGTTTTTACCAAAGCCAATTTACCTGCAAACCTGCACGCCTTTGGAGTGTAGTAGGAAACCGGAGCACCCGGGGAATACCCACTTGGCAGCGTTCATATTGTCCAGCTCATGTTGGAATTATGGACCTTCCTCCTCCCCTTTATGGGAAGCTGAGGGTCCAACTTCGGTGATTGCCATAGAGTCATAGAGTCTTACAGTATGGAAACAGGCTCTTCGGCCCAACTTGCCCACACCGGCCAACATGTCCCATCCACACTAGTCCCACCTGCCTACATTTGGCCCTTATCCCTCTAAACCTATCCTATCCATGTACCTGTCTAAATGTTTCTTAAACATTGCAATACTACTTGCCTCAACTACCTCCTCCGGCAGCCCGTTCCATACACCTACCACCCTTACCCCTCAGGTTCCTATTATAAGCCCAATTTAGGAACGCACGTCGAAGATGGTCATAATGAAGAAAACGATGAATCAGGCTGCTGACTAAGGGAACAGGGAAGACTGTCTTTCGTTGAATTAATTAATTTTTGTTGTACAGTTAATCTTCGCGTTTAATAAATTCCATTATTTGGAGCTGCGGTGAGACTAATGGAATGGGATTTGATAGGTTTGGATTATGGCCATGCGACTGTCTTATTCCTCGTACGTGGCTGCACCTTGCTGTCCACTCATTCCCTCATGGTGATTGCTGATGCTCACAAATCTTCCTTAATCCCTTTTAGCACTCTGAGATAGTTTCTCTCTGTCCGGGGGAATTTATTTTCAAACCCTTTTAGCGTGTCAAAGATTTGCATCTAGTTTATATCAAAAAACATTAGTTCGCCCCGGGTTACCTCATTCTGACTAGAGTTACTTGCTTGTGCCGCCCTTATAGTAGCGACCAAAATATAAGTCACTGTTCTTCAGAGAGGAAAACTGTCCTGGGTGGCTTGCACTAAGCACATAATATAGAAGCATCTTCGCATCATGCCATATAGGAGAAATCCACAGATTCACCACCTTAAGACTAAAGAAAGTTCTCCCCATCTCCCTTCTACAGGTATGTTCTTATATTCTGAGGCTATCTCCTCTGATTTGAGATGCTCCTTCTAGTGGAAACATCTTCTCCACATCCACTCTGGGAGAGTCTAGGACTAGAGGTCACAGCCTCAGAAATAAAGGACGTTCTTTTAGGAAGGAGATGAGGAGAAATGTCTTTAGTCAGAGGGTGGTGAATCTGATACATTCTTTGCCACAGAAGGCTGTAGAGGCCAAGTCAATGGATATTTTTTGAGGCAGAGATAGATAGATTCTTGATTAGAACAGGTGTCAGAGGTTATAGGGGAGAAGGCAGGAGAATGGGGTTAGGAGGGAAAGATAGATCAGCCATGATTGAATGGCAAAGTAGACGATGGGCCGAATGGCCTAATTCTACTCCTATTCCTTATAACCTTCTGACTCTATCCAGGCCTTCCACTACTCAATAAGGTTCAATGAGGTTCCTCCTCATCCTTCAAAACTCCAGCGATTGGAGGCCCAGTGCCGTCATACGCTCATCATACATTAATAGCTATTGTGTATATCTCTTGTGCATCCAAATGCAGATCTGTATTGGATTTATTAGGAAGTGCGTTCCAACATCATTCCCTGGGGACTTCAATGCAAACCTCACTCCTCCCTGGAAAAAAATAAATCACCTTTGCTCTGCCTCCTTTAATCAATTTCATATCTATGCAACTAATGCCTCCTTAAACCTCAGGAGCTTTAAGTTTGCTAACTAGTCTATTCAAGGAAAGATTAATTAGCTTATTTAACTAAAGCAACTGCTAGGGAAATAATAGCGGAACATTATAAATAGTAACAGAGGCAGTAGATTTCTGGATGAACTCAGTTGGCCAGACATTTTTCCAGCATTTATCTGTTATTTTTTATTTTTAGGATTTCCAGCCGCAAACACAGTTTGCTGTTCTTTTTGCACAGAATATACTGAAAGACAGTCTCTGCAGGTTGTAGGAACACTAAATCCTCAATGAAATAAGTCTTCTCAGGCTCTCCCTAGGTACTCGTGAACACAACTAAATCAAATAAAAATGTCCTCCCACTCAGAATTATTTCTGTAATTAGACTCAACGTGGCCCCGAGGCAGGCAATAGAAATCTTAACCTTTGAAAGCCTGCTGAACTGGGGTTTCTGTCAGCTGATCACGGGCTGGCATTAAGGGCAACGTTTGATGCTTGTGGATGCGGAAATGCGTTGGAAATGTCTGGTGGAATATAAGGGAGGAACAGGCAAAATAGAATTAACTTGCAAACAGAGAGTGCACTTCCCAAGCTACTCTGAACAACTGAACGAAGAGACTTACTATATATTGAATGGGAGGGGAAAAATGTAACAGGAACCTCATGGGCGCAACGGTAGAGTTGGTGCCTTACAGCGCCAGAGATCCGCGTTCGATCCTGACTATGGGTGTAAGAAGTGACTGCAGATGCTGGTTTACACCGAAGATAGACACAGAAAGGTGGAGTAACTCAGCCGGTCAGACAGCATCTCTGGAGAAAAGGAAATGGTGACATTTCGGTTTGAGGCCTTTCATCAGACTACGGGTGCCATCTGTACGGAGTTTGTACGTACTCCCTGTGACTGCGTGGTTTTCTCCGGGTGCTCCGGTTTCTTCCCACACGGGTTTGTAGGGTAATTGGTTTCTGTAAGCTGTAAAAATTGTCCCCTAGTGTGTGGAGATTAGTGTACAGAGTGGTCGCGGGTTTAGTGCGGACTCAGTGGGACGAAGGGCCAGTTTCCGAGCTGTATCTCTAAAGACTAAAGTAAAGTCTAAAGGGTGGTCGGTACATGGAACGAGCTGCCAGGGGAAATAGTTGAGGCAGGTTCAAGAATGACATTTAAAGATCATTTGGCCAGGCACATGGACAGAAAAGGTTCAGAGCTGTATGGGCCAAATGCAAGCAAATGATACTGGCTTAGATGGGGCACCTTGGTTGGCATCCATGGCCTGTTCCAATGCTGCATGAATCTGCATGTACCTCGGAACACGTGACAATAAACTAAACTGAACATTTATATTAAAGAAGTAATCGTTTGCAAAACTTTGCCGAGTTTTGGTCTCCAAATTAGAGGAAGGACATTCTTGCTATTGAGGGAGTGCAACGTCAGTTCACCAGGTTAATTCCCGGGATGGCGGGACTGTCATATGTTGAAAGAATGGAGCGACTGGGCTTGTATACACTGGAATTTAGAAGGATGAGAGGGTATCTTATTGAAACATGTAAGATTATAAAGGGATTGGACACGCTAGAGGCAGGAAACATGTTCCCGATGTTGGGGGAGTCCAGGGGCCACAGTTTAAGAATAAGGGGTAGGCCATTTAGAACGGAGATGAGGAAAAACGTTTTCACCCAGAGAGTTGTGAATCTGTGGAATTCTCTGCCTCAAAAGGCTGTGGAGGCCAATGCTCTGGATGCTTTCATAGAAACATAGAAACATAGAAATTAGGTGCAGGAGTAGGCCATTCGGCCCTTCGAGCCTGCACCGCCATTCAATATGATCATGGCTGATCATCCAACTCAGTATCCCGTACCTGCCTTCTCTCCATACCCTCTGATCCCCTTAGCCACAAGGGCCACATCTAACTCCCTCTTAAATATAGCCAATGAACTGGCCTCGACTACCCTCTGTGGCAGAGAGTTCCAGAGATTCACCACTCTCTGTGTGAAAAAAGTTCTTCTCATCTCGGTTTTAAAGGATTTCCCCCTTATCCTTAAGCTGTGACCCCTTGTCAAGAGAGAGTTAGATAGAGCTCTTAAAGATGGAGTCAAGGGATATGGTTGAGAAGGCATGAACGGGGTACCGATTGTGGATGATCAGCCATGATCACAGTGAATGGTGGTGCTGGCTCAAAGGGCCGAATGGCCTACTCCTGCACCTATTGTCTATTGAGCTGATTTTTTGATGATTTGGCAATACGAGAAGTTCAGGTGATCATGACAATCTTGCAGAGTAAAATTAGGGGCACCTTTAAGAATCAGTAGGATTTATCACAGGGAAGCACAAAGCAGTTCTCGGAAATCAGAGAAAATGGAGGAGATTGTTTGGAAGTAAATCACCGAATAATATTCAAGCAGGCAAAATACAGGCTTGTAAAAACCAAACTGGTCAACAGAGAGGTAAAAATCCACAATTACCACACGCTGGGCGTAAAATGGCCTCAGCATGTTTTTGTTCCTAAATGCTGATTGATGTTCTCCGAATATTCACGGGATGAATTAAAACATTCGACAAGATGGGATGCCAAGGCAATAGACCATTTCATAATCTGTGTAAGGGGAGATATTTTTATGTGATTCACTTTACATCAGCAGCCTGAGAGTATTGCCGTAGCTACATCACAAGCCATTTACAATTGGCAACAGCAAAATAAGCCAGGCAAAAAGAATTGCAAATGAAATTCAGTAATTTTTGCAAATCGTGCACAATAACAGGTATCTCCCAGTGATCTTAAGGGATTACTATAATCTCAAAGTTCCAACAAACTACTCAAGCCTCATTAACCTCTTGCTCTTGGGATTTTTAATGTCAATAGAAATGTTCAGTTGGATTATTGCTTTGTAATTCACTGAGAAGTTTCCATTTTTGGCCCATTTCCACTTTTCCCCTTCTCTGTGTGTGTCCTTGGGCAAGACACTTCACCCACCTTTGCCTGTGTGTGTGGATGTAATTATGTGAAGCACTTTGGGGTCAAAGCGAGTTGACTAAAAATGTGCTATATAAATAAAGAAATTAAAAAATTTAATTTATGTTGCAATGAAGACTACAGGTGGTGAGTCAAAAGTAGGAACCAAAGGAGAGCTCTGTGTCTTAGTAGAAAACTGTGCAAGTATTTAGGTCAGGTCAGGTCAGGGGGAGTTCCCCCCCGCCACGGGTACCATGTAATCCCGTGCTACCTGCTCCATGGTCGGATAGTCGGCGACTAAACCGTCTCCCCCACCTGGTTTGCCAGGTGAGGAGGGAACTGTGGACCCCCAGCAGGACCAAAAACAAGACCTGTCAAAGGGCGGATGAGCTCCTAGCGAGCCAACGGCCATCCACACTTCAGTAGAAGTTGCGATCACTGTCGTACACGGCATGATGATAAAGCACACACACACCAAAATCCTATACTTCCAACGGCGGAAGTCGGCAGGAACTGGAGGACAGGGATGTGTGGTGCGTCCGTCACCGTTCCCGTCGGAAACCAGCACCACTGCGTCGCTAATGTTCTCAACGATGATGAAGTATACAAGATATACAATGGGGCGGCACGGTGGCGCAGCGGTAGAGTTGCTGCCTTACAGCACTTGCAGCGCCGGAGACCCGGGTTGGATCCTGACTACGGGTGTTGTCTGTACGGAGTTTGTACGTTCTCCCCGTGACCGCATTGGGTTTTCTATGTGATCTTCGGTTTCCTCCCACACTCCAAAGACGTACAGGCTTGTAGGTTAATTTGGCTTGGGTTTGTATACTTGGTATAAACGTCAATTGTCCCTCGTGTGTGTAGGTTTGTGTTAATGTGCGGGGATCACTGGTCAGCACAGACTCAGTGGGCCGAATGGCCTGTTTACTCGCTGCATCTGTAAACTAAACTAAGGAGGATGACTGAAGGAGTCTTCTGGATAGATTTGGGAATTGGGATCAACGCCAAATTCCAAGATGATTTCCTTAATATTCTTAAACAAGAATGGCGGCACAATGGTGCAGCAGTAGAGTTGCTGCCTTACAGCGCCAGAGAACCGGGTTTGATCCTGAGTACAAGTGCTGTCAAATACAAATAGAGTTTGTATGTTCTCCCCGCGACTTTCATGGGTTTTCTCCATGTCCTCCGGTTTCCTCCCACACTTGTACAAGTCAGCATTTGAACTACATTCAGTTACATTCAGCTCCAAAAGCAGCCTGAACCTAATACCTTGGTACCATTCTTCATAAGTTCATGAGTTGTAGGGGCGGAATTAGGCCATTCGGCCATTCAAGTCTACTCCGCCATTCAATCATGGCTGATCTATCTTTCAAATCTCAACCCTATTCTCCTGCCTTCTCCCCATAACCCCTGACACCCGTACTAATCAAGAATCTACCAATCTCCATCTTAAAAATATCCATTGACTTCTGTTCTACGATCTTCAATCACTCTGCACTATCTCCTTCTGCTGGTCATTCGGTACTTTTCAAGTTACAAGCACTCGCTCAAAATCCATGCGATCTCTCTCAGATCTCTTCATTTCATTTATTTATCCATTTATTCTATTTATTGTCATTCGATAAAAACATGCTTCCACGTGAATCATGAACGAAATTTGTACCCAGGTCCAAGCAGCGTAGGACATCAATAAAGTGCAGTAAAGACATCAATAAATTCTAACATATATAAAAACCTTCCACAATAAAATCTAAATAATAATGAGCCTATGAATAAATAGTAAAAAGTTTTTAAAAAGCAGCATGGTTAAAAGACAGCAGCATAATAATGTCCATAGCAGCAGCAGTAGCAGCAGACAGGTCACTGAGGTAGTGAGGGTCCAGTCAGTGAGGTAGGGAGTTTAAAAGTCTCACAGCCTTGGGAAAGAAGCTGGCTTTAAGCCTAGTTGCCCTGGCCTTTATGCTGCTCAGCTTCTCCCTGAGGGGAGGGGGGCAAAGAGCCCATTTACCGGGTGGGTGGGGTCCTTCATGATGTTTGAGGCTCTACTCTTGCACCTGCTGATGTAAATGGCCTCAATGGCAGGGAGGCAGTTAGTTGTGTTTTGGGGGCAGATCTGATCCACCTTCCTGTCAGCAGCAGAGCAGTTTCCGTACCACACTGTGATACACGACGTGAGGACGCTCTCCACCACACACCTGTAAAATGATGTCAGGACTGAGGTGCTGAGGCCAGCACGCTTCAGTTTCATCAAGATGTAAAGGCGTTGGTGGGCTTTTATAATGATGCTAGCCGTATTGCAGGTCTAGGTGAGGTCATTAGAAATGTGCACCCCCAGATATTAAAAACTGGACAACATCTCCACGGCTTCTCCTCCGATGTAGAGGGGGGGGGGGGGGGGGGGGTGTAGCTGCCTTTCCTGACGCCCACAATCACCTCCTTTGTCTTCCTCACGTTGACGTAGAGGTTGTTTGCTTTACACCAGGCTTCAAGTTCTCCCACCTCCTGTCTGTAGCCCGACTCGTCATTGTGGGAGATTAATCCCACCACGGCCGTGTCGTCTGCAAATTTCACAATATGACTGTTCGGGTGTTTGGCTGAACAGTCATAAGTGAGAAGAGTGTATAGCAGGGGGCTCAGGACACATCCCTGTGGGGAGCCGGTGTTGAGGGTAATGGGGGGGATGGGATGAGACACCGTAGATTTTAACAGACAGTGGCCTGTTGGTCAGGTAGTCTAGTACCCAGTTGCACATGGATGGTTTAAGTCCAAGCAGCAGCAGTTTGTTGACTAAAGTCTGTGGAATGGTGGTATTGAAGGCAGAACTAAAGTCCAACAAGAGCAATCTGACATATGAACTCCTGTTCTCCAGATGAGTGAGGGCTGAGTGAATGGCGGATGAGATTGCATCAGATGTAGACCGGTTCTTCCTGTAGGCGTACGGATGAGGGTCCACATTGCTGTCTTTTATGTGGACCATAACCAGCCTTTCGAAGCATTTCGTGATTATCGGGGTGAGAGCCTCCGGACGGTAATCACTCAAGCCTGACACCACTGACCTTTTTTGGCACAGGGATGATGGTGGCGGTCTTCAGACATGTCGGCACCACAGCTTGGGAGAGGGAGGTGTCATAGATGTCAGTCAGTACCCCAGTGAGTTTGTGAGCGCAGTCTCTCAGAACCCATCCCGGGATGTTATCCGGGCCTGCTGCTTTGCGGGGGTTGACTCTCATCAGGGACCTCCTCACATCCTCAGCAGTCACACTGAGAGGCTGCTCACCTGGTGGGAGTGTGAACCTGCAGCTGGGGGAGGTGTTGGAAGCCTCAAAGCTTAGCATAAAAAAGTGTTCAGGGCATCAGGAAGAAATGGGTCCCTGGGGCAGGTCCCTGAAGCATCCCTTTTGCTGTGCTCTGTGATGGCCTTGATGCCCTTCCACGTGCTCTGGGGGTCATTGGTGGAGAAATGACCTTGGATTTTGAGAGCATAGTTGGCTTCACAGATACCACAGTGTCTGCGCCACCAGCCTGTTCATTCACAACAGGAAACGAAGAAATGTTTTGAATAGAGCCACACACACAGCCTTAAAGCAAGACAGAGGTTGTGCCTGACTAACACGAGTGCAAAATATTTGAGACGGTGACATGAGAGGATTGATGAGGGCAATTCTGAGGTTAGTGCATTGTTTTAGTTTTTAGTTTCTAGTTTTAGAGAAAACAGACCCTACGGCCCACCAAGCCCGCGCTGACCAGTGATCCCCGCACATTAACAATATCCTACTCTAGTGACAAGTTTTACATTTATACCAAGACAATTAACCTACAAACCTGTACGTCTTTGGAGTGCGGGAGGAAACCGAAGATCTTGGAGAAAACCCACGCAGGCCACGGGGAGAACGTACAAACTCCGTACAGACAACACCTGGAGTCGGGATCGAACCCGGGTCCCCGGCGCTGTAAGACAGCAACTCTACCACTGCACTACCCTGCCGCCCAGCTTGTTTCTGTGTTGACTCTGCAAAGCTCCAGCAGAAATCTTTAAGGGTAGCAGAATAGGTCAATGAAACAACATGCAAAGCCTTAGAAATAGTGTGGCGTGCAAATGCCAGGAAGCTCCACTAAAGCTGTATAACAAGTAGAGTCATGGAGTCAAAGTCATGGAGTCATACAGCATGAAAACAGAGCTCATCGGTCCAGCTTGCCCATTTACTCTAGTCTCACCTGCCCATGTTTGGCCCATATCCCTCTAAACCCTTCATATCCATGTCCCTGTCGAAATGTCTTTCAAATGTTGTTATAGTTCCTGTCTGAAGACGCACAACAGCACTGAGGAGAAAGCAGCCCGTTTGACCAGAGCCCCATCTATCATGCTTATTCATGCCTATCGAGGGTAGCAATGTAATTAACTTATTGGATAAGTAGACAACAAATCCATGGGTATAAGTTCACAACAGGTGGGGTTTATGTTCAAGAATCTAATTTTGAATTAAAACACTTACACCTGTAAAATTTACCACAAAACTACTGGATTGCTGTAAAAATGTATCTGGTTCACTCATGCTCTTCAAGGAATGCACGATGTTACCCTTATCTTCAACATATCTCTTCAGCTTCTGAAGGTAGACACAAAATGCTGGAGTAACTCAGCGGGTGAGGCAGCATCTCCGGAGAGAAGGAATGGGTGACGTTTCTGGTCGAGACCCTTCTTCAGACTGATTCTCTTTAGCTTCTGTTCAATATAGGTTATTACAGTTTATCTTCAAGAGCCAAGCAAGGTGCAGTGTTCCTCCAAATACACTGGTGTGGTTGTCTGCTATCTACCTCCACAGTCCTAGCAGTTAGTGTTCGATCAATCCGGGAACACTAATAATAATAATAATAATATATTTTATTTCGGACTCAAGGTCCAGACAAGGGGCAACATTACATTAAAAAATGCATTGCATATTAAATATCATAAATACATATAAAATCTTAGTATATCACTTATAAAAGCATCATAAATTATATATATTTTTAAAACACAATACATAAGTTAAAAATCCAGGTTAAAAGAATGATCAATGTCCTACAACGAGACAACGATACCAGTGTCTCCACAGCTGGGATTCGTAGCATGTAGTGCTAACCCTTATGTTTGACAAGGCCACAATAATTACATTTTTAGAGTCATGTATCCTGCAAATGAATTTATACATGTGATGTCTTAGGATAGCTTCTAAAGTACTGACTCCTGCAGCCACAAACATATTACTGGCACTACACCATCTAGGTTTCCTTAGCAGTGTTCTCATGGCATCGTTATATGCCACCTTTAGTCTCTGCAAACTTGTCTTTCCATAGTTCGACCACAGGTGCGCAGTGTAGAGTGGTGTGCAGTATGCTCTAAATAGCGACATCTTCACCACATCTGCACACGCACCAAATTTACGCAAGAGAGTATTCGCCTGTACATACAGCATGCGTCGTTGCCTATAAATATCCTCATCATCTGTCATTTGTTCTGTAATAATAGTTCCTAATCTTAAATTTAAATTTCTTTATTTATATAGCACATTTTTAGTCAACTTGCATTGACCCCAAAGTGCTTCACATAATTACATCCACACACACAGGCAAAGGTGGGTGAAGTGTCTTGCCCAAGGACACACACAGGCAAAGGTGGGTGAAGTGTCTTGCTCAAGGACACAACGACAGTATGCACTCCAAGTGGGATTCAAACCAGCTACCTTCCAGTTGCCAGCCGAACACTTAGCCCATTGTGCCATCTGTCGTCCCACTATAGATGAATAAGATAGAACCATTTGTACGACCATTACTGCAGTGTAGCTGGTCTGTGCACCACCTGGAAATTGCCTTCGCATTTTTTTGACACCATTCCCCCAAAGCTGTGACCTCTACCGCTGAGATGTATACTGTAGGTGCCACAGTGGCATGGCACGAATGTTCTGCTTTAAAAGTACAAGGACAGAAAATCGATGAAATTCTCTGAACATGAATGATTGTGCCAGTTTTCCTTTTACTTGAATTTCTCCACCTTGTGTCCATCTGGATTGGGACAATAGACACGTTCTTCCAAATTGTGATTTGTCCTTTGTATGTGGGATAATGTTAGTGTGCGGGGTTAGTATACGCTGGTCAGTGCGGACTTGATGGGCCGAAGGGTCTGTTTCAGCGCTGCATCTCTCAAGTAAAGAAAGGTTTAGAGGAATATGGGCCAAATGCTGGCAAATGTGAGTGACTTAGAGGAGACATCTTTGCATGGATGAGTTGGCCTGAAGGCCCTGTTTCTGTGCTGTATGACTGTGTGACTAATCCAACATCTGGGGCGCAAGCTGCCCAAACGAAATAGTCTCGACCCTAAACATCACCCATCCCTTCCCTCCAGAGATGCTGCCTGTCCCGCTGAGTTACTCCAGCATTTTGTGTCTATCTTTGGTGTAAACCAGTATCTATAATTCCTTCCTAGACAGCCTCCGTGAGGAAACCACTAATCCTCAGTTCAATCCACCCTCCAAATGCCAGTTGGATGTACAAATTTGAGAGTATTAATGTTGTGATTTCATCTTTCATCCATGCTCCTGACATTGTTGCTGTGATATACTGTAACTAACTCACTATGCAATACTTAAAGACAGACGCAAAATGCAGCAGTAACTCAGCGGGACAGGCAGCATCTCTGGAGAGAAGGAATGGGTGACATTTGGGGATGGGTCCATTCTCCAGCAATTTGTGTCCTTTTTTGTAAACCAGCATCTGCAGTTCCTTGTTTCTACTAAATAAACCTGCTCAATCCAGCACTTAGTTTAGCAATCTTATGTGTATTTATATAGCAACTGTTATGACATTCTAAAGAGGTTTAGAGCAACTCAAATATGGTATGGCATCTGCTCTGTCTCTGACCGGAAGGCACTGCAGAGGGTGGTGAAAATTGCCCAACGCATCACCGGTTCCTCGCTCCCCTCCATTGAGTCTGTCCAAAGCAAGCGTTGTCTGCGGAGGGCGCTCAGCATCGCCAAGGACTGCTCTCACCCCAACCATGGACTGTTTGCCCTCCTACCATCCGGGAGGCGCTACAGGTCTCTCCGTTGCCGAACCAGCAGGTCCAGGAACAGCTTCTTCCCGGCGGCTGTCACTCTACTCAACAACGTACCTCGGTGACTGCCAATCACCACCCCCCCCCCCCCCCCCTCCCCCGGACACTTATTATTATTTATTCAAATCATTTGCTATGTCGCTCTTCCAGGGAGATGCTAAATGCATTTTGTTGTCTCTGTACTGTACACTGACAATGACAATTAAAATTGAATCTGAATCTGAATCTGAACTCAGCAAGAAATTAATAATTGTTGTATAAAAGTGAGGACCTATTTGCATGCTGGTACAACTCAGTGAGTTACTGGGTGACCCACTGAGTTACTCCAGCACTTTGTGTGACCCGCTGAGTTACTCCAGCACATTGTAATCTGTTGAGTTATTCCTGCTGAGTTACTAATCATTCTTGATTAGTACGGGTGTCAGGGGTTCTGGGGAGAAGGCAGGAGAATGGGGTTGAGAGCGAAAGATAGATCAGCCATTGATTGAATAGCCGAGTACACTTCCAAGGTTTGAAAGGTCTTTTATTGTCACGTGTGCCAATTAAGGTACGGTGATATGTGAATTACCGTATAGCCATACCAAAAAAAAGCAACAAGACACACAACTACATAAAAGTTAACATAAACATCCACCACAGTGGATTCCCCACGTTCCTCACTGTGATGGAAAGCAATAAAGTCTAATCTTCTTCCCTAATTTTTCTCCCGCTGTCAGGGCAGTCGAACCATCAACAGCCAGCGGTTGAAGCTCCCGTGTCGATGCGATCGAAGCTCCCGTGTTGGGGCGGTCGAAGTTCTTGCGGCTTGGAGCTCCCGAAGTCGGTCTCTATCCAGAGACTGCGGGCTCTGCAAATCGGTTTCCAGCAAAGGCCGCCAACTCTCCGATGTTAGGCCGCAGTGTGGACGGAGATACGACATGGAAAAAAATCGCATCTCCATCGAGGTAAGGGATTAGAAAAAGTTTCATCCAACCCCCTCCCCCACCCCCCACATAAAACAAGCTAAAGAACACTAAAAACATACATTTAACACATACTAAATAAACAACTAAGAAGAAAGGGACGGACAGACTGTTGGTGAGGCAGCCATACTGGCTCCACCCAGTGGTGATTCACCAGATGGTCTTGGTGGGCCAAATGGCCTAATTCTTCTGCTATCACTTATGACCTTACAAGCACTTTGTGTGACCCGCTGAGCTAGTTCAGCACTTTGTGTGACCTGTTGAGTTGTTCCAGCAGTTTTTGTGACCTTCTGAATTATTCCAGTACTTTGTATCCTTTTTATAAACCAGCATCTGCAGTTCTTTTTTATTGATTATTTGCATACTGTGAGTTCTCGCAAGTGATTAAGGGAGTTAGTTGTAGCACTTCCTCGGTATTTAGTTTCATTTCACTCTTATCGTAATCGGAAGCTTGACTGGGTTCTGAGGTTTGAAGGGAAAGGCCGGCCAGAATTTGCTGAGCAGAGGATGAAAGAGAACTCTCCTTGTCTGACTGCCTTTTACAATACAGGTAATAATAATAATAATAAATTTTATTTAATGGGCGCCTTTCAGACATCTCAAGGACACCTTACATAGTAATCGGAATAACATATAATCGGAATATAACAAGTAATAAAGACATCACAGAGACACAAATTAAAAACAGAATTCAATCCAAAAACAGAAAATCAAAAACACAGTGTGAAGAGGGAGCAGCGGCAGCCAAAGCGCGCCAGCGTCCACTCTCTCTTCACGGCAGCCATCTTGGACACAGACCTACAGGACTACAATTAGACAAAAAAATCATCCCCCCACAGTGGATAGCGCACTGTGGAGGAAGGCACAATGTCCAGTCCCCATCCCATGTTCACCCCAAAGTCAGGCCTATTGAGGCCACCGCAATTGCCTCTACGGAGGCCCGATGTCCCTGGCCGTTCTCACCGGGTGGTCTTGCCCCGGCGTCAGGAGAGTCCTTTCGGCGGCTGGGCCACCTGGAACGGCCGCTTCCTGGTTGGAGCCCGCAGCTGCCGAAGCCGACAAGGCCGCGCCGGTTTGGAGCTCCCAGGCTCCCGATGAAAAAGTCGGCGCCGCCTCTCTGCACCGCCGCCTCTCCGCACTGCCGCCTCTCCGCTCCGTAGACCCGCAGCCCGGAGATGTTGCTCTCGGCGGTCCAGCTCGCCAGAGCTCCAGCGCGTCGCTCCAGCGCGGCGGCCCAGGCAAGGCATCGCCCGCTCCACTCCGCTCCGCTCCCAGCGCTCCAACGCTGTGCCGCCGCCGAGGCCGAGGTGCTGGGCGGTCCCCGCCAGGAAACGGCGCTCCAAGCCCGCAGGTAGGCCACGAGGACGGGTCGATGGGCAGCCCGGAGAAAAGGCTGCCACACCGACCAGGTAGGGACCTAGAAATAAAGTTTATACCTACCCCCCACATTAAAAAGACCATATGCCCTACAAACAAAAAACAGGACTCACTAAAAACTATTAAAAAAACGGATTTAAAACGGACGTCTGCTGGCTCCTCCTCCTCCTGACATATACCATACTTACATATACCATACAATACAATACAATACAATACTTAATCCTTTTTTAAAATTTTTAATTTTTTTATTTTATTATTTATTTCGAACAGAATAAAAGAATATAAAGCAAATGTGAAACAGCATACAAAAAACAAAACAAAAATATTTATAAAGTGTCATAAACAATTTCTATAAATAAATGAAATCATATGTGTCCGAAAAGGAGCAGGAAGAAGACAAAGCTCATTAATTCCCGCCCCTTATTCAACTGCTTGTAATTATCTTATACAAATTTAGCAGCTATATGTACACCATATGTACACCAGCCACAATACGTATACCAAATTATTTACATTTGAACACTAATCAAATATTTACAAAGCCATACAAAAAAGAAAAAAAGAAAAAATCTATCATTTCTTTTCTGATCACAACTGAGGTACTGTATCTGTTTTAAACTATGTTTTCTTATACTTGATGTTCGGACTTCATTACTAGATGTACGGAGTCGTCCACTAATTCCTTTTTAGTAGCAATATTTTTGTTATAATTTGGTTTACTCATCTGGGCAGTGGGCAGGTGCTATAGACATGCACGGGAAGGTAGACGCTCCCGCCCCCACGAGTCTTGGGCAGATGGGGCCCGTGAGCCTGGGAAGGAGAGGGAAAACTCTGATTTAAAACCTCCACTACCTTGTGACCATATCCAGTCATGGAAAAGGCTCCAGGAGTAAACCTCAAGAAAATCCGGAGTCGGAGCCCTTAAGGCAGTTCGTCGTTGTCTACAACCTCGCTCTGGCAGCTCCTGCAACGACTCTAGTGACAAACTGTAACGGCCCTGCTGTTCTTGGTTCTTGGTTTCTTGGTTTCTTGGTCCTCCAAAATATTCCAAATGGAATTTAAACTGGAGTTGGTGAAGGGAGGGCTTAAGCCAGAAAGGGTTATTGGGAAGAAAGAGCTACTTTAAATTTAGTTGCATCTGGTTGGGTAACTATAGTTGGGTGAAGATTATTCCATGCTTTAATTGTGCGGGGGAAGAACGAATTGCTGTACACATCTGTCTTTGTAGCTGGGATCACAAATTGGATCGAATGCCCTCGTCTGCTCCTAATTGGTTTGGGTTTGGTGTTGGCCTTGTAGTCTATGTCGAGCTGACCATTTAACATTTTGTAAAAACAGGTCAAACGGTGAGCTTCACGTCTGTCTTGGAGAGGGTTCCACCCCAGAGAATTCAGAAGTTTGGTGACACTCGCTTCTCTCTCATAGGTGTTAGTAACAAATCGAGCTGCCTGTCTTTGGACACGTTCGATGGAAGAAATGTTTTTATTTTTGTATGGGTCCCATGCTGCAACTGCGTAGTCCAAATGAGGTCTAACGAGGGTGAAGTATAGCTTCTCATTGACAGAAGTTGAACAATGATGAAAGTTGCGCCTCAGAAAGTTTAGGACACCTGTTGCTTTCACCGTTGCATGATGAGTCTGACCATTCCAACGCAGATCATTCTGCAATTTGATGCCAAGATACTTGGTTTGTTTGGATTCTTCAAGGGTGGCACCAAGTGTATTGTAAGATGTTTCGCCTGGATTCCTCTTTCTGGTGACACGCATAGTTTCACATTTGGAAGGGTTGAACTGCATGCCCCATTGTTGTGACCACTCAACCATAGTATCGAGATCCTTTTGGAGAGCATCTTCATCATCAGCTGACTTAATTGGACGGTACAGCAAACAATCATCAGCGAAAAGTCTGGTCGTACTTGCGACTTTTTCATGGATGTCATTTATGTAAAGCAAAAATAGGTGTGGGCCAAGTACTGTGCCCTGAGGTGTACCACTCAACACTGGATGCCAATTGGAGCTCTTTCCGTTCACACACACACGCTGAAGACGTTTTGTCAGGAAACTGGAAATCCATCGTTTTGTGTTGGGACGAATACCATAGAAGTCAAGCTTCCGAAGCAGTCTCTGGTGTGGGATGACATCAAATGCTTTAGAAAAGTCCAGCACAACTAAATCCGTGATGACGTTACTATCAAGGTGCTTGGCCAGGTCATTTGTCGTCAGGATAAGCTGAGACTCGCATGATCTATGCCTCCTAAATGCATGTTGGTTGTCAGCAAGAATGTTATGTTTGCTCACGTGTCGCATCAGATTACTATCAATGATATGCTCCAGCAATTTGCAGCAAGTACTTGTTAACGAAACAGGACGATAATTCGCTGGGTTGGTGGGTGAACCCTTCCTTTGAATCGATCAGCGACGTGGAGAGGGGGGACGTGCTGCATGGGCAACAGCCTGTCCTCCATATGACATCGCCCAGGCTTGCATCCGACCAGGATGCATCACCCATGGTCAGTCATGATCGAGGGGGGCCAATCAATGGTCAATAGTCAATGATAAATATTCAATGGGTAATGGAGAATGGTCCATAGTCAATAGTCAATGGACAATGGACAATCGTCAATAGTCAATAGGCAACGTTCAATGGTCAAAGGACAATGTTCAATGGACCAATGGTTTCTTTATTGTCAAGTGTACCAGGTGCAGCAACATTTTTTTTGTTGCATAGCGCTCAGCAAAACAATCTCCGTACATAAGCACAATTGCCCCAGTCAGTGCAGAATACATCGGACAACGCACCGGGCACTTGTGTAAGAGCCGTTGCAACGAGAACGGGCCTAGGGAAGGTTGCCACCAATCCCGGTCTCGTTATAAGATCATTTTATTGAGAGAGAAGGGATGTAATGCTGAGGCTCTATATGGCGCTGGTCAATATTGTGAGCAATTTTGGGCATCGCATCCGAGGAAGAATGCGCTGGTCCTGGAGAGGGTTCAGAGGAGGTCCAGATGATCCCAGGAATTAATGGGTTAACTTATGATGAGCTGTTTGGCAGCACAGAGCCTGTACTCACTGGGGTTTAGAAGAATGACTGGGGATCTCATTGAAACGTACCGAATAGTGAAAGGCTTGGATAGAATGGATGTGGAGAGGATGTTTCCACGAATTGGAGAGGATGTTTCCACTAGTGGGAGAGTCTAGGACTAGAGGTCGTAGCCTCAGAATTAAAGGACATTCGTTTAGGAAGGAGATGAGAGGAATGAGAGGTGGTGAATCTTTGCCACAGATGGCTGCGGAGGCCAAGTCAATGGATATTTTTAAAGCAGAGATAGATAGATTCAAAGGTTTCAGAAGTCTTTTATTGTCACATGTACCAATTAAGGTACAGTGATTGACGAATTACCATACAGCTATATGAAAAAAAAAGCAACAAAACACACAACTACCTAAAAGTTAACACGAACATCCACCACAGCTGATTCCCCACATTCCCCACTGTGATGGAAGGCAAAAAAGTCCAACCTTCTTCCTCTTTATTCTCCTGCGGTCGGAGCAGTCGAACCATCTATCGGGGCGATCGAAGCTCCCGCAGCCGGCTATAGAAGCTCCCACTTGGGGGCGATCGGAGCTCCGTGATGTTAAGTCCACATGCACCCACGGTTGGAGCTCCGTGGTCGATCCCTGGCGAAGGGATCGCGGGCTCCGCGATGTTAAAGTCCCGTAGGCTCCCCGCGGTGGAGCTAGCTCTCAAAAGTCGGTCTCCAGCAAAGGCCGCCAACTCCTCGATGTCAGGCCGCAGTGCGGACAGAGATACGATACGGACAAAAATCGCATCTCCGTCGAGGTAAGAGTTTTGAAAAAGTTTCCCCCAACCCCACATAAAACAACACTAAACAAAACAACACAACACAAAAGTTTCCCCCAACCCCCAACACTCACATAAATAACACTAAAAACATACATTTAACACATACTATTGAAACCCAAAGGAGGAAGGGGCAGACAGATTGTTGGCGAGGCAGCCATTCCTGGCGCCACTTAGTACGGGTTTCGGGGGCTGTGGGGAGAAGGCAGGAAATGGGGTTAGGAGGGAGAGATAGATCAGCCATGATTGATGGCGGAGTAGACATGATGGGCCGAATGGCCTATTTCTGCACCTATCACTTATGACATGACCTTATGAGAAGGGCTGAGAGTGGGTGTGAAAGCAGCATAATGCTTGCATGTCGGTCAGAGATTCTAGTGCTCGTTGGTGTCTTTGGCCCAATGCCAATGTGTTATGCAGTCAGAAGAGAGTGTAGTTCTGAGATCTGATGTAACGTTGATAAGCCAATCTTGCATTCGCCTGCTCTACTGTATCGCACTGCAGACTAGATGGCAGGTATGAACGGGCCACGTCTGGTCTCAGCTTCCAGGAAGCACTGGTGGTTTGGTAACTGGTGCATGCCTGATTCTGGCAGCTTGTAGCGAGAGTAACAGGAGTCTTCTCTCACACAACATTTTGAGCACAAGGTTGCCTCTCAGACCTCCACAGGTTCCACTCAAAGTAGCTATTAAACGCCTTGTGGTTTGTTTTGCGGTCACAGTATCAGTTTGTAAAGCCAACTTCAACAGGTGGCCATTCAATCGCTTAAACCCTTCTATTCTTTTTTTTGTGTGTGTGTCATTCTGTTTTTTTTCTCCAAAATTCAGCTGTCTGCGTCCTAGTCCTGTTCACTGTTCAGCTTGCTGACCTACATTGGTTCCCGTTCCGACATTGCCCCAGTTATACCATATAACCATATAACCATATAACAATTACAGCACGGAAACAGGCCATCTCGACCCTTCTAGTCCGTGCCGAACACATAATCTCCCCTAGTCCCATATACCTGCGCTCAGACCATAACCCTCCATTCCTTTCCCATCCATATAACTATCCAATTTATTTTTAAATGATAAAAACGAACCTGCCTCCACCACCTTCACTGGAAGCTCATTCCACACAGCTACCACTCTCTGAGTAAAGAAGTTCCCCCTCATGTTACCCCTAAACTTCAGTCCCTTAATTCTCAAGTCATGTCCCCTTGTTTGAATCTTCCCTACTCTCAGTGGGAAAAGCTTTTCCACGTCAACTCTGTCTATCCCTCTCATCATTTTAAAAACCTCTATCAAGTCCCCCCTTAACCTTCTGCGCTAAAATACATTTTATATCTTGACGTTCCGCTCCTCCTTTTTAGTTTAGTTTAGTTTTGAGATACAGAGAGGAAACTGGCCCTCTGGCCCACCGTGCCTGCGCTGGCCAGCGACCCCCGCACACTAGCACTGCCCTACACACGCTGGGGACAACTTACAGTTATACCAAGCCGATTAACCTACAAACCGGTGCGTCTTTGGAGTGTGGGAGGAAACTGGAGAACCCGGAGAAAACCCACGCTGGTCAAGATTCAAGATTCAAGATTCAAGAGAGTCTATTGTCATGTGTCCCAAATAGGACAATGAAATTCTTGCTTTGTTTCAGCACAACAGAATATAGTAGGCATGAATAAAACAGAGAAAGTGCAAATAAATAGATAATGGGCTATTAATTTTCAGAGTTTTGTTTGAGTTGAGTTCAATAGCCTGATGGCTGTGGGGAAGAGCTGTTTCTGAGACTGGACGTTGCAGTCTTCAGGCTCCTGTATCTTCTACCTGAAGGTAGCGGGGAGATGAGAGTGCGGCCAGGATGGTGTGGGTCTTTGATGATGCTGCCAGCCTTTTTGAGGCAGCGACTGCAATAGATCCCCTCGATGGTAGGGAGGTCAGAGCCGATGATGGACTGGGCAGTGTTTACTACTTATTAACCATATAACCATATAACCATATAACAATTACAGCACGGAAACAGGCCATCTCGACCCTTCTAATCCGTGCCGAACACGTATTCTCCCCTAGTCCCATACACCTGCGTTCAGACCATAACCCTCCATTCCTTTCATAGAAACATAGAACATAGAAATTAGGTGCAGGAGTAGGCCATTCGGCCCTTCGAGCCTGCACCGCCATTCAATATGATCATGGCTGATCATCCAACTCAGTATCCCGTACCTGCCTTCTCTCCATACCCTCTGATCCCCTTAGCCACAAGGGCCACATCTAACTCCCTCTTAAATATAGCCAATGAACTGGCCTCGACTACCCTCTGTGGCAGGGAGTTCCAGAGATTCACCACTCTCTGTGTGAAAAAAGTTCTTCTCATCTCGGTTTTAAAAGATTTCCCCCTTATCCTTAAGCTGTGACCCCTTGTCCTGGACTTCCCCAACATCGGGAGCAATCTTCCTGCATCTAGCCTGTCCAACCCCTTAAGAATTTTGTAAGTTTCTATAAGATCCCCTCTCAATTTCCCGTCCATATAACTATCCAATTTATTTTTAAATGATAAAAACGAACCTGCCTCCACCACCTTCACTGGAGGCTCATTCCACACAGCCACCACTCTCTGACAAAAGAAGTTCCCACTCATGTTACCCCTAAACTTCTGTCCCTTAATTCTCAAGTCATGCCCCCTTGTTTGAACCTTCCCTACTCTCAGTGGGAAAAGCTTATCCACGTCAACTCTGTCTATCCCTCTCATAATTTTAAAGACCTCTATCAAGTCCCCCCTTAACCTTCTGCGCTCCAAAGAATAAAGCTCTAAAGAAAAGTTTTAGTCGCTTATTGTAGTCTTTTCCGCTCCTGGGCGCTGACGGGGAGAATGTAAAAACTCCATACAGGCAGCACCCGTCGTCAGGATCGAAACCGGGTGTCTGGCGCTGTAAGGTAGCAACTCTACCGCTGTGCCACCGTGCCATTCTGGACCGCCATGGCTCCCTCTGGGAAAGAACCCTCCAATTTTGGACTGATACCTATTGCTCCATCATTGAGGGAAGTCCTTAAACTCAGGAGTTCCCTCCCTAAGCATTGTCATTTTATTTGTTCTCCACTTTTCTTTTAAATCAGTCTTTTTGAGGCCTATCTCTGGAACACAGTTTTAGTCACTTATCTTCATATCTCTTCATGTACGTCAGGGCTAAATTATATCTGTTAAAAAAAAAAGTTGAAAAATGTTATTATATTAAAGGCTCTTTTTGTAAAGGCAGTTTATGGATCATGATTTGGCAGAGAAGCTTTTCACACAGCCAATAAATAGAGTGAACTAGTGAAAAAGAGATGAGCATTTGACAAAATTCGGTATCATCCATTAGACTAATTGCAATTGTCTTGCTCCTTGCAACTTGGACCTAACTGGACATTTCGTAACATTTCTGGTTGTTTGCCTGTACCAGTGCAAATAGTCTGGAGGAACAGTTCAATCTTGGAGCTTAGCTCTTCAGAGTGGGAAAGATAGACGCATAATTCTGGAGTAACTCAGTGGACTATGTCTAATCAGACTTTACTGGACTTAATCTTGCATTAAACGTTATTCCCTTTATCATTATCTGTATATTGTGGATGGCTCGGTTGTAATCATGGGTGTAGCCTTTCTGCTGACTGGTTAGCACGCAACATAAGCCATTCACTGTACCTCGGTACACGTGACAATAAACTAAACTGAACTAGATTCATTTGGGCACTCTGGTGATAGCATGCAGTTTTTGGCAATTCAATAAATATTGAATTTATTCGATATTTATTGAAGTCCACGAGTAGTAGTTCTACTCAATAACCAAAACTCTGTAGCCCCCTTTTGCCCTGGTATTTTATATAATTCACATGTTTAATCAATAATGTTTTTTTAATTAATGTTTACTGTTTTATGTGTCATTCCTAAATGTCACTGTATGTCCTGTTGTCACTTGCGGGCGGAGCACCAAGGCAAATTCCTTGTATGTGAATACTTGGCCAATAAACTTATTCATTCATTCATTCATTCATTCTTGTGTTGTGGTCCGGGCAGTGTTGGCGCCTCCTGTTTAGTAACATTTAGTGGTTCTCCTCGCATCCCCATCTACACTCCACGCTGAATCAAGGTTGAATACAATGGTTGATTTGAACGGGTGAGATGAAGGATTTGCCAGGCCATGAGGTTGCAGGTTCGAGTGGAGTACGTTCCTGCTGCTATTGCCAACCCACGGTGCTTCAGAAGCTAAAAAAGAACAACAAAGACAGAGAAATAGGATTATCATTGATGTATCCAGTTAGTGGGCCAGTAACGCAGACGTTATGGGAAGACTGTTGTCCTTTCATCCAGCTTTTTGCTTGTATGGAGAGATGAAGGTTCAACATAAAACCTATTGAGGATAAAGAAGGATTTAAAATGTCTGCCATGGTCAAGTTAATTTTCATATAGAGTATAGAAGTTGGGATGTAATGTTAAAATTGTACAAGGCATTGGTGAGGCCAATTCTGGAGTATGGTGTACAATTTTGGTCGCCTAATTATAGGAAGGATGTCAATAAAATAGAGAGCGTGCAGAGGAGATTTACTAGAATGTTGCCTGGGTTTCAGCAACTAAGTTACAGAGAAAGGTTGAACAAGTTAGGGCTTTATTCTTTGGAGCGCAGAAGGTTAAGGGGGGACTTGATAGAGGTCTTTAAAATGATGAGAGGGATAGACAGAGTTGACGTGGATAAGCTTTTCCCACTGAGAGTAGGGAAGATTCAAACAAGGGGACATGACTTGAGAATTAAGGGACAGAAGTTTAGGGGTAACATGAGGGGGAACTTCTTTACTCAGAGAGTGGTGGCTGTGTGGAATGAGCTTCCAGTGAAGGTGGTGGAGGCAGGTTCGATTTTATCATTTAAAAATAAATTGGATAGTTAGATGGACGGGAAAGGAATGGAGGGTTATGGTCTGAGCGCAGGTATATGGGACTAGGGGAGAATACGTGTAATTGTTATATGGTTATATGGTTATATATTCAAATTGATGTTATGTTTACAATTATTCAGTAGCTCCATCTGCTTCCAACATTGTTTGAAGTGTTGACATTCAATATTTTGCTTGGTTTCAGAGAACTCTTCCTATCCTGACCACCGTATACGGTTGACACGATGGATTATTTACCCTCCTTTGATATTTCATGATCATGGATGCAAGAGGCGGAATCCCATCTTCTGGTCAAACATATTTCTGAACCATAGACTGGATAAGTCAGGAGAGGCAATGAGAACATGGGATCCTCATCCCTGCCGCACTCACCCATCAACATTGACAACATCAACATCAAGTTTCTTTTTCCCCTGACTCTCAGTCTGAAAAAAGAGCTCGACCCAAAACGTCGCCTATTCCTTTTCTCCAGAGATGCTGCCTGACCCGCTGAGTTACTCCAGCACTTTGTGTCTAACATCAACATCAATAAAGACAGACTAATGCTGATAAATCACTTGATCAGTCCTTAGCCTTTCAATAAGCAGGTGAAAATTTACCATAAACATATTCAGAAATAGACTATTGCAGACGAACCAGTTGATTTGTCCCTAACATTTCAGTATTCAGGTGGAAATTAGCAAATCAATGTAATCGCAAACAGATTACTGGGCATTATTGTACTGCTGATTATTGGGAAATTTGTAAATTGTACCTAGTGTGTAGGATAGTGTTAATGTACGGAGATCGCAGGTCGGCGCAGACTCGGTGGGCCGAAGGGTCTGATTCCATGCTGTATCTCTGAAACACGCTAAACATTATATTTCCGTCGAGCTCATATACAGTAGCTGTTAGTCGTATCTAAACAAGCAAAATGCACCAAATGCATTTGCTAATCCTAATGCACCAAAATTAAAATTTAAAATTTCATGTTATGGTGCTCTCTGGGACTTCTGAACAGACATGTCAAGATTGTAGTAACATTATGTCACGTAAATTTAGCTTTACCGAGGCAGGACAAGGGCCATGGTGTATCAGGGGCAACAGTGTTTAGTTTAGTTTCGAGGTACAGCGCGGAAACTGGTCCTTCGACCCACCGGGCCCGCGCTGACCAGCGAACCCCACATATCAACACTTTCTCAACACTAGGGACAGTTTTTACATTTACAAAGCTAATTACAGGACGTCTTTGGAGTGTGGGAGGAAACCGAAGATCTCACCGAAAACCCACCCAAGTCACGGGGAGAACGTACAAACTCCGTACAGACAAGCACCCGTGGTCGGGATCAAACCCGTGTCTCCAGCACGGCATTCGCTGTAAGGCAGCAACTCTACCGCTGCACCACCATGACCACCCGATTGTGCTTGGTTACTATCTTGTGTTGCTGCACATTCACTTATCCAGAACAATCAGTTCCATTCTGTTGCAGTCTCTGAAACCATGCCTGCAAGCACACCACAGAATAACTGCAAATCACACCATGCTTGCACACCTACACAAACACTCCCACCTTCACCCACCACAAAACCCTCCAACCATAAAACCCCCACTCCTGTCGAATGGTTAAACAGTTATTTAACTTCCCAGTGATTTTGCCCACAAAGTCAGAGTAAATTATAGTACTCAGACGGCCTCCATAAACAAGTCTGATCAGAACAATCAGTTTATTTATTCTTGAGAAGCGGTCAGTGAAAAAATGGAATTGTGCACAGCAGGTTTGCTTGACCAGATTCACCACTGCGCCTATCACTTTTTAAGTCATAGGCGCAGAATTAGGCCTTTCGGCCCATTGAGTCTACTCAGCCATTCAATCGTGACTGATCTATCTCTCCCTCCTAACCCCATTCTCCAGTTTGCTCCCCATAACTTCCGACACCCGTACTAATCAAGTATCTGTCAGTCTGTCAAAATACCCAAATGACTAGGTTTCCACAGCTGCCTGCGGCAATGAATTCCACAGATTCACCACCCACTGATTCCTCCTCATTTCTTTTCTAAAGGTACGTCCTTTTATTCTGAGACTGTGCTCTCTGGTCCTAGACTCTCCCACTATTGTCAGGGGTCTGTTTCTGCACTATCTCTAAACTAAACTAACCTGAACTAAACTAAACTAAACTAAGCTAAACTAAACTAAACTAAACTAAACTGAACTAAACTAAACTAAACTGAACTAAACTAAGCTAAACTAAACTAAACTAAACTAAACTGAACTAAACTAAACTAAACTAAGCTAAACTAAACTAAGCTAAACTAAACTAAACTAAACTAAACTAAACTAAACTAAACTAAACTAAACAACAATACAAAATTCAGGTACAGAATTCCACAGGCTCACAACTCTTGGAGGTAAGAAGATTCTTCTCCTATCAATGCTTGATGACTATCTCCTTACCTTGAGTTAATTCCCGTTGGAAAAAGATTCCTTAAGGGCCTGTCCCACTGTACGAGGTAATTCAAGAGTTCTCCCGAGTTTCCCCTGATTCAAACACGGAGAATTACGGTAATAGCCGCTCGTAGGTACTCGGGGCTCTCGTGGACATTTTTCAACATGTTGAAAAAACTTCACGAGCTTACCGCGTTTCCCGAGTACCCGCCGCTAGCGTTACGAGCCGCTAAGAGATGTCCCGAGCTCCAACGTACCCGCTACGTACATTCTACGTACTTTCCACGAGTTTGATTTTTTTTTAACTCGGGAGAGCTCTTGGGTAAACTGGTATAGTGGGACAGGGCCTGTAGACTGTCAATTGTTGAACTTTGTCGCAACCATTTTGGATTGTGGTGAGAGCAGTGTTTCATAACATAATCAAGTCCTATGCTGTACTTCTCATAATGTTATTATATATTTTTTATTTTTTTTAAATTTATTTATTAGAAGTAGACATGTTATAAAATGTAGTTACATATTATAGTAAAAAAACTTTTCATATACATCAGTCATACATTATTAAAATTTTCCATTATCAATTACTTCTGCTTCTAGTGTTTTTATTTTTTATAGAAAGAGGGAAAAAGAGAGGGTAGAAAGTTACAAATAAAAAAGAAAGCAAAAAAAAACACAACAGAAAAACAAGGGAGGTGGAATGGGTTACCTGTAATACATCAATGGAGATAGGTTCGTAGGTTATAAAGTATAGTTTTTCATCTGTTCCTGAGTTCAAGTTTCAGCTGGGTCCTCGTGCTGTGCCAATCTATCCCTTCAGATAGTTAATGAATGGAGCCCAAATTTTATGGAAAAGATCTTGTTTGTCCATTAAGACAAGTCTAATTCTTTCTAAGTATAGGGTCTCCGACATTTCCATAATCCACATTTTAATTGTGGGGGTTGTAGGGCCTTTCCAAAATTTTAATATATAATGTTATTATATTGACTGAGAATATCAATGTTATTATATTGACGCTAAGAAGTTTGTGCTCCATACGGAATGACTTTTGATGCATTGTTGCACCAGCCACTAATTTCACGTTGACTATCTTCAATAAAATATAATATTTTTTATTGGCGGCTAAATCCTCGTTTCTTACCCTAACAGGAAACAACAAAGAAGGGTCACCAAATGCTGCAACCTTCACCTCCATGATTATGCAAACCATTACTCTGTGGTGAACTGGTGATTATAAATTTGCTAGGCTCCATTCTCAGTGTCTAATGCTCCCCAGTTAACAGTAGAATCATAGCCACAGTGTTACAGGGCTACTGTATATAGTACGGAAACAGGTCCTTTGGCCCAACCAACCCTTGTGAATGTTTTCCCAAGCCCTTCTCAACGTAATAAGTAGGAAGGAACTTCAGATTCTGGTTTACACCGAAGATAGACACAAAATAGTGGAGTAACATAGTGGAACAGACAGCTTTTCTGGAGAGAAGGAATGGGTAATGTTTCGGTTTGAGATTCCTTCTCTCCAGAGATGCTGCCTGTCCCCGATGAGTTACTCCAGCATTCTGTGGAGTCTGAAGAAGGGTCTCGACCCAAAACATCATCCATTCCTTCTCTCCAGAGATGTTGCCTGTCCCGCTGAGTTACTCCAGCATTTTGTGTCCATCTTCAACTTAATAAGTGATGGACCTGCTGTGACCAAACATACTGTCAAGTGAGAGACTTGACTGTAGCTTCACCTTTCAAAATAACCCCCCAGAGCTTGGTGGTGGTCCATTTGTTGCATGTTTGAGATGCCTTATAGCCACATATCTATAATTATACACTATTAGAAAATTATGGGCACCAAGGACTAGAGATTTGTCACTAGCACTAAGTTGTTGTGAGAATTTGGGCCACCTGTTGTACTCACCTCCATATACTTGGATAGATTAAGGTCAAAGTGGTTCAATAAAAAATATCGTTTTAAACCCTAGAAAAAATATAATTGAATTTAAATAGTTCAAACACCAAAGGTTCACTGTAAAATTGAAAGGGATCTTAAAGTCATCTCGGGCTATGCAAAGTCTGTAACTGAAATATTGAACAACTGCACTGCACTGTAGATAAGTCCTTCTTTGCTCTCCCCACAACATTCTGCAACCACAAGATAACTAAGCAGTGACTAACGGCACTCATGTCACATAAACCTGACCTCACAAATTGATGTCCTTGATGCACCCTCTCACCTGCAAGGCCAAATTCTTTCAAAGGACAAATCATCTCACACAACTTGCGTTAATATCACATCTGCACTTAGGGACAAGATGTCTGAATGGGAAATATATTTGTGATATGATCTAAGAAGGCCAGGTGGAGCGACAACAGTGCTCAGACTGTGGGAAGTGAGAAAGCGGCCCATTTGTGCTACTGAGTCAAATAACGACAAGCCACCCAATTCCTCAGGACAGTTGAGTTCTGGTTAACAGATTTGTGAGAATGCTGAACATGCATAATGTGGTCATTGTTTCTCAGTGTAAAACCTATGCAGGAACTTGAACCACAGGGTGCTAGTAAGGTTCTAATCAACACAGCGACTTTATCATGTTTAATTGAGGAGTGCTCTTTGCTCAAATTTAAATCCTGATTGTGAAAAAAATGGGGAGGAGGGAGGAGGATGGGGAGGGAGGGAGGAGGGAGAGAATGAGGGAGGAGAGGAGGGAGAGAAGTGAGAGAGAGAAGAGAGAGGACGAAGGTGAGGGAGGGGAGGCAGAGAGGGAAAGAGAGAGAGAGGAGCGTAGAGAGAGATAGAGAGTTGATAGGAGAGAGAGATGGAGAGAGAGAGAGAGATAGAGATGAGAGAGAGAGAGAGGAGAGGGAGAGAGGGAGAGAGGGAGGAGGAGGGGAGCGAGAGAGAGGAGGAGGAGAGGGAGAAGAGAGAGAGAGAGAGAGAGAGAGAGAGAGAGAGAGCGAGAGAGAGAGAGAGGAGAGCGGAGAGCGAGAGAGAGGGAGTGAGAGAGAGGAGGAGAGAGAGCGATGGAGAGAGGGGAGAGAGGAGAGAGAGAGGAGAGAGAGCGCTCGAGCGGCGAGCGGCTGATCGGTAGCCGAGATGACGCGACTCGTTCTCGCGTCTCTCTCTCTCTCTCTCCTTCTCTCTCTTCTCTCTCTCTCTCTCTCTATCTTCTCTACGTTTCTTTCTTTCTCTCTCTCTCTCTCTCTCTCTCTTTCTTTCTCAATTTTCAAATTTTCAATTTAAAAACTTTATTGGCATGATAAAAAACAATTTTTATATTGCCAAAGTATAAAACATGACATACATATTTGAAATGCATAAATATAAATACAAGTATACAGTGCATGGATAGATATGACCCTGTACATAAACTTGCAATAGGCCTATAGCCCTTTATTGATTGATTGAACAGTACAACACAATAGCAAGTTTAGCAATTCAATATTAATTTCTTAGTGTCAGTTAATGGCAATTAGTGTGTGCGTACATATGTGCATGTTGTGCATCTCTTTCTCTTTCTCTCTTTCACTCTCTTTTCTCTTTCTCTCATCTTTCTCTCTCTTACTCTCTCTCTCTCTCTCTCTCTCTCTCTACTCCGCCATTCAATCATGGCTGATCTATCTTTCCCTCTCAACCCCATTCTCCTGCCTTATACCTGTAAGCTTTAACGCCCTTACTAATCAAGAACCTATCAATCTCCTTTCCTTTTAAAATACCCATTGACTTGGCCTTCACAAACATAGGTGGCAATGAATTTCACAGATTCCCCACCCTCTAACTAAAGAAATTGCTCCTCAACTCCACCCTAAAGGTACGTCCTTTTATTCTGAGGCTGTGCCCTCTGGTCCTGGACTCTCCCACTACTGCAGACATCTTCTCCAAACCAGATGTTGATATTGATTCTGAACTCACTATTGTAGTGCTGCCTCACAGCACCAGAGTTGTTGGTTCGATCCTGACCAGGGGTTCTGTCTGTATGGGGTTTGCAGGTTCTCCCTGGGACTGCGTGAGTTTCCTCCGGCTGCTCTGGTTTCTTCCCACATTTCCAAAGTCGTGCAGGTTTAGAGGTTAATTGTCTTCTGCAAATTGCCGCTGGTGTGTGGGAGAGAAACCTATGACTATCGTTGATCGGACTTTATTGGCGTTACCTTGCACTACACGTTATTCCCACATCATGTATCTGCACACTGTAAATAGCTCGATGGTAACCATGTATTGTCTTTCCACTGATTGGGTAGCGCGCAACAAAAGCTCTACACTGTACCTCGGTACACGTGACAATAAACTAAACGGTAACCTAAACTAAATTGAACTAACGGAACTACCGTAGACCTATAATATGGCTGATCTTGGGCTGGCGTGGACTCGGTGGGCTGAAGGGCCTTGTTTTCATGCTGTATGTCTACATTGGGGTGGTGGTATCCATGAACCAGTCTGCAAGACAACCAGCCTTTGCCCAGAACTCCACAGCTTGCAATCGACAGCCTACTCCCGTGTCCCAGGCAATTACTTAGTACCGACCTGAACCCCCCCCCCCCCCCCCCCCCCGCCCAGTGAACAGACAACACTGTCTGCAGGTGAATAACACATGTTAGCACCAGTCACGAGCCTGTCTGTCGCTGTTGGAAGGTGAACAGCTACCCCCCTCCTACGAAATGAAGATCCTGGCATCGGGCCACTGGGGCCCCTGGTCATTTTGTTTCCCCCTCCTGCCGTTGGGCTGCTCCACCTGACAAGCTGAGCCGTGGCTGCCGCCAGCTCATCAGCTCAGTCATTGTGCGAAGCACTGCAGAGCAATTAACAAGAGTGCGGCTGAGGGAGGCAGCTGCTGCCTGTACAAGACACCACCGTGCCACTGATGCTATCTATAGTCGCCATCCTTCCGAGGGGCAAAACAACAGCCAAGTGCAGTCTGCAGGAGGAAGTGCCCCCATGCCGAGAGCCAGCCTTCGGGGACCGGCCTGCTTGGCCCTGTGGTTCTTCCTCTTTAACTCATTCTGTGCCAACTCTCACCGACGGCGGGCTCATTGCACCTAACAGTGTCTGTTGAAAGTTTCCTTTGTTCGTACCTTCGTGTATGCTCTTCGCTACTTGTGCCACATCTTTACTTTGGTTTGGTTTAGAGAGACGGCACGGGAACGGGCCCACCGTGGTCCGCGCCGACCAGTGATCCCCGCACGCCAACGCTGTCCTAGTCACACACCAGGGACAATTTAACATTTACACCGAGCCAATTAACCCGCAAACCTGCACGTCTTTGGAGTGTGGGAGGAAAATGAGGATCTCGGAGAAAACCCACGCAGGTCACGGGGAGAACGTACAAATTCCGTACAGACAAGCGCCCGTAGTCAGGGTCGAACCCGGGTCTCTATCGCTGTAAGGCAACAACTCTACTACTGTGCCATCGTGCCACCCCCTGAGCACAGTTGAGTTTAGTTTGCTGAGTTGAATTGAGATTGGTTTATTGTCACGAGCACCGAGTTACAGTGAAAAGCTTTTGTTGCGTGCTAACCAGTCAGTGGAAAGCCAATACATGATTTACAATCGAGCCGCCCACAGTGTGCAGATACATGATAAGGGGAAGAATGTGAATAATGTTTAGTGCAAGATAAAGTCCAGTAAAGTCCGATTAAAGAATAGTCTGTGGGTTTCAAATGAGGGAGATAATCGCTCAGGACTGCTCTCTAGTTGTTGGCAGGCTGGTTCAGTTGCTTGATAACAGCTGGGACGAACTTCTTCAAAGGAGACATAGCTGACCCTGAACCTTGACGTGTGCATTGTCCGATGGGAGATGGTAGAAGAGGGAGTGTAAGCCATTTAGAACGGAGGTGAGGAAAAACTTTTTCACACCGAGGGTTGTGAATCTGTGGAATTCTCTGCCTCGGTGGAGGGCGGTGGAGGCCAATTCTCTGGATGCTTTCAAGAGAGAGTTGGATAGGGCTCTTAAAGATAGCGGAGTCAAGGGAAATGGGAAGAAGGCAGGAACAGGGTACTGATTGTGGATGATCAGCCATGATCACAGAGAATGGTGGTGCTGGCTCGAAGGGCCGAATGGCCTCCTCCTGCACCTGTTGTCTATTGTCTATTGTCTATTAATGTGCTTGACTTGCCGAGGCATCGTGAGGTATAAATGGAACATGTTGAAGGCAGAAGGCACACAAAATTGCTGGAGAAACTCAGCGGGTGCAGCAGCATCTATGGAGCGAAGGAAATAGGCAACGTTTCGGGCCGAAACCCTTCTTCAGACTGATGGGGGGTGGGGGGGGGGGGAGAAGGAAGAAAAAGGGGAGGAGGAGGAGGAGCCCGAGGGCGGGAGGATGGGAGGGTGGGAGGAGACAGCTAGAGGGTTAAGGAAGGGGAGGAGACAGCAAGGGCTAGCAAAATTGGGAGAATTCAATGTTAATGCCATCCGGACGCAAGGTCCCCAGACGGAATATGAGGTGCTGTTCCTCCAATTTCCGCTGTTGCTCACTCTGGCAATGGAGGAGACCCAGGACAGAGAGGTCGGATTGGGAATGGGAGGGGGAGTTAAAGTGCTGAGCCACCGGGAGTTCAGGTAGGTATAGCGGACTGAGCGGAGGTGTTGTGATGGTCTGGGCTGTGTCCACAATTCTCTTCAATTTCTTGCGGTCTTGGATGAAGCTGTTCCCTATCCATGCTGTGATGCATCCCGATAAAATGCTTCCAACGGCGCATCTGTAGAAGTTGTTGAGGGTTGTCGGGGGCAAGCAGAATTGTCACACAGCAACACATCCTATTATAGCCTTGCTACCGACCAACGTAACTCAAGGAAGACTTTCAGAAATAATACGTTGGGGATATCTAGCCAGTCAGACAGCAACAGTGGATAGAGTAACACAATTAGCACCAGAGGACTTTCTGTTGTGAAGAATTTTGAGGTTATTGGTGATTTTAGGGTCAGGTGGAAAAATGAGGAATATCGATGGGGTTTAGGTTGGAGGCAATAAAAGGTGGCACAGATACGCAGCTGGTTGAGTTACAGCCTCACAGCATCAGAGACCCAGGTTTGATCCTGACTTTGGGTGCTGCCTGTGTGGAGTTTGCATGTTCTCCCTGTAACCGCTCCGGTTTCCTCCCACATCCTAAAGTCGTGTGGGTTTGTAGATTAATTGGCTTCTGTAAAAATATGCCCCAATTGTGTGGGAAGTGGATGAGAAAACAGGATAACCTGGAACTAGTGTCAATTGATCAATATAGTCAGCAAAGACTCGGTCTTGGCTAAATGGTTGTGATGGGTTGGAGGTGGAATAAGAAATTAAGGACCGGCATGAGACTGTGGTCTGGGACAAGAAAACCTTAAAGCCCTGTCCCACGGTACGAGTTCATTCCAAGGGCTCTCCCGAGTTTTAAAAAATCAAACTCGTGGTAAGCATGGAGAATGAACGTAGCGGGTACGTCGGAGCTCGGGGACGTCTCTTAGCGGCTCGTAACGCTAACGGCAGGTACTCGGGAAGACTCGCTAACAGCAGGTAAGGTCAGGAAGACTCGTGAAGATTTTTCAACATGTTGAAAAATGTCCATGAGAGCCCCGAGTACCGACGAGCGGCCATTACCATAAATCTCCGAGTTCGAATCAGGGCAAACTCGGGAGAGCTCTTGGAATGAACTCGTACCGGGGGACAGGGCTATTATAGCGCCAGAGACCCGGGTTTGATCTATGGGTTGACTATGGGTGCTTGTCTACACGGAGTTTGTACATTATCCCTGTGACCTGTCTAGGTTTTCTCAGATATCTTTGGTTTCTTCACACACTCCAACGATGTGCAGGCCTGCAGGTTAATTGGCTTGGTGTAAATGTAAAATTGTCCCTAGTGTGTGTAGGATAGTGTAAGTGTGCAGGGATCGCTGGACGCCATGGACTCAGTGGGCCGAATGGCCTGTTTCCGCGCTGTATCTCTAAACTAAACTAAGCTGAAAGGAACAGAAGAGAAGGTTGTATGAGGACCATCAGATGCTACTGAACGTGAAAATCTGACAAGGCTTTCAAGATGAAATTCTCTCCACAGATGCTACCCGATGTTGGATGTTTCTAGCATTTGTTGTTTTTCTTATTGATAACTGTTATCTGAGAAAATGGAAAAATTAATTGCCATTTGAAAATTTTGAAACCACTTAACCAATTGCGAATTTGACATTACACCCCTTGATTAAGCTTTGTGAAAAGGTCAATGGTCTGACTGATCACAAGGGTTGGGAACAGGTGATGCAGCCTGTTCTGTCGTTCAAATAAATGGTGGCTTTATCTGATCTTGGTCTGTTTTCCATTCAGAACGACACAACAGTTAATTCTCGTGTAGTCTGCCTGGGATTCTTGGCTTCCATAATCTCCATGTTCATTAGTGTTAGGAGCAGAATTAGGCCATTCGGCCCATCAAGCCCACTCCGCCATTCAATCCTGGCTGATCTACTTTCCCCTCTCAACCCCATTCTCCTGCCTTCTCCCCATAACCCCGGGCACCCGTACTAATCAAGAATCTATCTATCTCTGCCGTAAAAATATCCATTGACTTGGCCTCCACAGCTTTCTGTGGCAATGAAGTCCACAGATTCACCACCCACTGAAGAAAGAAGTTCCTCCTCATCTCCTTCCTAAAGAAACGCCTTTTTATTCTGAGGCTATGACTCTCCCACTAGTAGAAACATCCTCTCCACATCCTCTCTATTCGGTACATTTCAATGAGGTGCCCCCTCATCCTTCTAAACTCCAGCGTGCCATCAAACGCTCATCACACGATAACCCACTCATTCCTGGGATCATTCTGGTCAACCTTCACTGGACCCTCAGAACATCCAGCCTGCTCTGCCGTCCAAAGAAACTGTGACTTATCTGATCTTGGTCCGTTTCCGTGTCAGAACTACACAACCCTTGTCTAGTCTTCTCGGCTTCTATTGTCTTCTACTTAGGCAGTGCCGCAGAGGAAAGGACCACACACTTCTATTCTGTGGATTCTGCAATAGTTATTGAGGTCACTGTGAGGTCCAGAGTCACTGCCTTGTGTGGGGCAGGAGGTGGTTAAGGAGGCAGGTGGACGAAGAGTTTGGGAGGTGATGCTCTTTCTCCCGCTGTTTATTCTGGGCTTCAATGTGCTCCTTAAAAATGGAATTCTCATTAATATCTCAAGTCCTTCTCCTCCTGCTTTCCTCTATCCGTTGTAGCCCAGGGATTCCTAACAGTTGGTGGAAACATCAATTGAAAGGGCCATTTCCAGGCTTGAACCTCATGGTTGAGGTTGGAGTGACCTCAGTGCCGGGTGGAGATGAGGCGGTTGAATATTCCAGCAAGAAACATGTCGGAGGTGAGGTGCAGCGTTGTGGCGAGAAAGACTGAGAAAGGTTTAGGAGGAACGAGAAAGTCAATAGTCAATAGGTGCAGGAGTAGGCCATTCAGCCCTTTGAGCCAGCACCGCCATTCACTGTGATCATGGCTGATCATCCAACTCAATATCCCATACCTGCCTTCTCTCCATACCCCCTGATCCCTTTAGCCACAAGTTCCACATCTAACTCCCTCTTAAATATAGCCAATGAACTGGCCTCAACTACCTTCTGTGGCGGAGAATTCCAGAGATTCACCACTCTCTGTGTGAAAAATGTTTTCCTCATCTCGGTCCTAAAGGATTTCCCCCTTATCCTTAAACAGTGACCCCTTGTTCTGGACTTCCCCAACATCGGGAACAATCTTCCTGCATCTAGCCTGTCCAACCCCTTAAGAATGTTATAAGTTTCTATAAGATCCCCCCTCAATCTTCTAAATTCTAGCGAGTACAAGCCGAGTCTATCCAGTCTTTCTTCATATGAAAGTCCTGACATCCCAGGAATCAGTACCCCGTTCCTGCCTTCCCCCCATATCCCTTAACTTCGCTATCTCTAAGAGCTCTATCTAACTCTCTCTTGAAAGCATCCAGAGAACCAGCCTCCACCAAAGATACTAGAGTATCTTTGGCCTCCACCACCCTCTGAGACAGGGAATTCCACAGACTCACAACTCTCTGTGTGAAAAAGCTTTTACTCATCTCCGTTCTAAATGGCTTCCCACTTATTCTTAAACTATGGCCCCATGTCCTGGACTCCCCCAACATCGGGAACATGTTTCCTGCCTCTAGCGTGTCCAATCCCTTAATAATCTTATATGTTTCCGTAAGATCCCCTCTCATCCATTCTAAATTCCAGTGTATACAAGCCCAGCAGCTCCATTCTTTCAACATATGACAGTCCCGCCATCTTGGGATTAACCTCGTGAACCTACGCTGCACTCCCTCAATAGCAAGAATGTCCTTCCTCAAATTTGGAGACCAAAACTGCGCACAATACTCCAGGTGTGGTCTCACTAGGGCCCTGTACAACTGGGCCTGACAGTTATCAAGCAATCAGTTTGTAGTACTGAGATATAGTCTGCTGTGGACTCGATGGTTAACACTGTGACTAGCATGTTACCCTCTGGCAGAGATAATTTGGATGCAAAATTCCATTGGCAAGCACATTTGAGAAGGATGCCAAGGTTTCTCTTGACAGAATTAACAAATTTTGTGTGGTCAGAAAAAGAATAAGTTGCTGAAGAAACTCAACAGGTCAGACGGCATCCGTGGAGCCAAAAGACTAGTTGTCAATTTGGATTAAGACCCTACAACAACTAGCTGGGTCTTGACGTGGGTTATCGACCTGAAACATTGACGATACTATTGCCTCCACAGATGCTGTCTCACCTGCTGAGTTCCACCAGCAGCTTGCTTTTGCTCCAGATTCCAGCATCTGGTGTTTCTCACAACTCCCTTGCATGCCAACTTGTTGTATTTAACATGCGTTGTACCTCGTCGACAATTCCGTGGACCGATAAAGGGAATAACGATAGGTGCAAGATTCTGCAGCAACCCGCTGTGTCTTCATGCCTGAATTTCCTATTAGGTTTGGGAGGCAGTTTTTTTTTTCTTCAGTCCATTGGGATTTTCCCGGGAGGATGGAGAAGGTTGGAGTGGGCCGGATGCATCCAATCGCACACATGGCAATCATGTGTGAAAAGTAATTTAAGTAAAAAGAGTCATCCTTTCAAACCTTCGGAGATTGTTCCACCACACAGCATGAAATGAGATCATGATTGATCTGCATGTATCCTAATACCGTGGTCCTCACATCCATGTGAATCTCCCGGGTGGAAAGGATGCCTGCATAACAATGTTGTCTGATAAGTATGAGCTCCTTGGTCAACAAGGCCACGTACCTGAATCTCTCTCGCACATGGAGAGAGCGTTTACAAAGGTCTTGCACTTGGATTCAGGCCGGCTGCAGTTTGCTTCAGTGCATGCGAGCTGCAGGTCCGTGCAAATGTTCAATTCTGCACCTCGCTCCTGGTGCAGGGAATAATAAATGCAGCCACGTGCCGTGAGTAATTACGCAGGGTCGGCACTAGGCCGTCAGCCAGACTTTTAAAAATCGTTTTTAAAAAACGCGCATGCGCCGAAAAAAACTAGTAAAACCGCTCGTGCACTGATCGGTCCTGTAGGCAGTCCGTCGACTGTTAAACAATCTTAAAATCGTGCATGCGCAGATTGGTCTCCTCTCCTGTGGGCATGCGCAGCTCCTTGCGTGCAGGCCACGGTGCAAAGGCAGAATTTCAGCTGCCTTTGTTGCCCGTTGTAAGTGAAGGCTTGAAGGAGCGTCCACGGCACGTGAGTTGAACATAGTCAAAGCCCTGTCCCACGGTACGAGTTCATTCCAAGAGCTCTCCGAAGATTAAAAAAAATCAAACTCGTGGTAAGCCTGGAGAATGAACATAGAAACATAGAAACATAGAAAGTAGGTGCAGGAGGAGGCCATTCGGCCCTTCGAGCCAGCACCGCCATTCATTGTGATCATTGCTGATCGTCCTCTATCAATAACCCGTGCCTGCTTTCTCCCCATATCCATTGACTCCACTAGCCCCTGGAGCTCTATCTAACTCTCTCTTAAATCCGTCCAGTGACTTGGCCTCCACTGCCCTCTGTGGCAGGGAATTCCATAAATTCACAACTCTCTGGGTGAAAAAGTTTTTTCTCACCTCAGTCTTAAATGACCTCCCCTTTATTCTAAGACTGTGGCCCCTGGTTCTGGACTCGCCCAACATTGGGAACATTTTTCCTGCATCTAGGTTGTCTAGTCCTTTTATAATTTTATATGTTTCTATAAGAACCCCCTCATCCTTCTAAACTCCAGTGAATACAAGCCTTTTCAATCTTTCCTCATATAACAGTCCCGCCATCCCAGGGATCAATCTCGTGAACCTACGCTGCACTGCCTCAATCACAAGGATGTCCTTCCTCAAATTAGGAGACCAAAACTGTACACAATACTCCAGATGTGGTCTCACCAGAGCCCTATACAACTGCAGAAGAACGTAGCGGGTACGTCGGAGCTCGGGGACGTCTCTTAGCGGTTCGTAACGCTAATGGCAGGTATTCGGGAAGACTCGCTAACGGCAGGTAAGCACGGGAAGACTCGTGAAGATTTTTCAGCATGTTGAAAAATGTCCACGAAAGCCCCGAGTACCGACGAGTGGCCATTACCGTAAATCTCCGAATTCGAATCAGGGCAAACTTAGGAGAACTCTTGGAATGAACTCGTACCGTGGGACTGGGCTTTTACTCGTATTATGCGTACTGCGGATGAAATTATGCACTTGAGAATTATGCCCGCCTGAGATCGATTATTAAAATAATAACCATTTAATAATAAATACAGAATTTTGGAAATGAATCGGAAATCTTTACTATTTATATTTAATAATTGCTTTTTAAAAAATAATTTTAGTCAGGCTAGGCACTTCCGACCTTGCCCACCCTGAAGGCATGTGCCGGAATAATAGGAACTGAAGATGCTGGTTTATACCGAAGGCAGACACAAAATGCCGGAGTAACTCAGTGGGTCAGGCAGAATCTCTGGGGAACAAAGATGGGTGACGTTTCGGGTCGGGTTCCATCTTCAGACTGAAAGCAGAGGGGAGGGAACTGGAGGTTCTGGGGAAGAGATGGTAGCAGATTTATTCTCAAGCTCAGTCATGGAGCGATCTGTCTGCACAGCTTTCACAATGAGTTCATGTGCGAATGCATTGATGGTAGGAAGGAACCTTACCAGCCGATCTGAAGCAAAGTCCTTCACTGCCGAAAGCCCAATTCAACAGCAGAGAAGGACTCAATTTGAAAGTACAGGCATTGGCATAGTCATAGAGTGATACAGTGTGGAAACAGGCCCTTCAGCCCAACTTACCCACACCAGCCAACATGTTCCAGCTACACTCGTCCTACCTGCCTGTGCTTGGTCCATATGCCTCCAAACCTGCCCTATCTGGTCTTCGATTCCCCTACTCCGGACAAGAGACTCTGACCTAGAATATATTTGTAGTCCATGGTTCTGTAGATTGGCCATTGGTACCACAACTGATTCTGACACCATGCCTCATATTTGCTGCCCATCACAACTAATCTGCTTATAAGTTAGGGTGGCACAGTGATGCATCGGTAGAGCTGCTGCCTTACAGTACCACAGACATGGGTTCGATCCTTACTCTGGGTGTATGTATCTGTATGGAGTTTCAAAGTTCTCCCTGTGTCTGCATTGATTTTCTCTGGGTGATTTGATTTCCTCCCACACTCCAAAGATGTACAGGTTTGTAGGTTAATTTGGCTTTTGTAAAATTGTAAATTGTCCCTAGTTTGCGTGGGATAGTGCTAGTGTACGGGGTGATCACTGGTCGGCGCGTACTCAATGGGTCGAACGGCCTGTTTCCACGCTGTATCTCTATAGTCTGAAGTCTACATCAGCTAGAAAAGGCTCGCTTGGATTCCAAGTAATCGGCTAATGAATTGGCTGTAGAAAATGAGGAAAGGTTGATGTATATTTAGCTTCTCTCCAGACTTCACGCTATCCAAAATGCTTTACATCTGAGATGTACTTCTAGAAGGAACTGCAGATGCTGGTTTAAACTGAAGATAGACACAAAAAGCTGGAGAAAATCGATGTTTCACGTCGAGACCCTTCTCCAGACTGGCAGAAGAGTCTGAAGAAGGGTCTCGACCCGAAATGTCACCCATTCCTTCTCTCCAGAGATGATGCCTGTCCCGCTGAATTCCATGTACTTCTAGAAGCTTGATAATGTAGGAAGCATTGTAAATTAACTCATGTGGTCGTAGAGGTAACATTACGAAGATAACTTCTGTTTGTGGCTAGCCCACATAACCATTCCACCCAGGGTGGAAATGTCAAAGACGAGAGGGCATGGCTTTAAGGAAAGAGGATCAACAGTTAAAGATGTGGGGTATAACGTTTTTACACAGAGAGTGGTAGGTGCCTGGAATGCGCTGCCAGGGGTTGGAGGTGGAGTTAGGAAAAGGGGAAGTACAACTGGGTATCCTTGTTCATCAGTCATTAAAAGTAAGCATGCAGGTACAGCAGGCAGTGAAGAAAGCTAATGGCAAGTTGGCCTTCATAACAAGAGGAGTTGAGTATAGGAGCAAAGAGGTCCTTCTGCAGTTGTGCAGGGACCTATTGAGACCACACCTGCGGTGTTGTATGCAGTTTTGGCCTCCAAATTTGAGGAAGGCCATTCTTGCTAGTGAGGGAGTACAGCGTAGGTTCACGAGGTTAATTCCCGGGATGGCAGGACAGTCATATGTTGAAAGAATGGAGCGACTGGGCTTGAATCTAGAAGGATGAGAGGGTATCTTATTAAAACATATAAGATTATTAATGGATCTGACACGCTAGAGGCAGGAAACATGTTCCCGATGTTGGTGGAGTCCAAAAATAGGGGCCACAATTTAAGAATAAGGGGTAGGCCATTTAGAACGGAGATGAGGAAGCACTTTTTCACCCAGAGAGTTGTGAATCTGCGGAATTCACTGCCTCAGAAGGCAGTGGAGGTCAATTCTCTGGTTGTATTCAAGAGAGAGTTAGATAGAGCTCTTAAAGATAGAGGAGTGATGGGATATGGGGAGAAGGCAGGAACGGGGTACTGATTGGGGATGATCAGCCATGATCACAGTGAATGGCGGTGCTGGCTCGAAGGGCTGAATGGCCTACTCCTGCACCTATTGTCTATTGTCTATTGAGAGATATCGTGCTGGCATTTAAGAGTGTTTTAGATAGGCAGATGGATATGCAAAGAATGGAGGGATATGGGCCACAGGCAGGAAGTGGAGATGAATTCATCTTGGCATCGTTCAGAATGGACATTGAGGACCGAGGGACTTGTTCCTCTGCAATACTGTTCTGTGGTCTTGCTAACCTCAGTCTCTCAGGTCATCTGAGAAAATGGTTGTACAAAGAGGTCTGCTGACTTGCTTGGGGAGGTAGTCAAGCTGGCAAAGAAGGGTTGGCAAAGAGCTGAGGGAATGGAGCTGAGGTCAGTCAGGAATAATGCAATTCAAGTCAATGGCTAATTTTATTCCCATTCTGCCTGTACCCAGCAGAAGAGTAAAAGACATCGCAGCCCTCTCTCTCCCAATATATCAGAACCAGGACGGGGCAGTGGTGCAGCGGTAGAGTTGTTACCTTAATGCGTCAGAAACTCAGGTTAGATTCTGACTACTGGTGCTGTCTGTACGGGGTTTGTACGTTCTCCCATGTGATGGCATGGGTTTTCTCCGGGTGCTCCGGTTTCCTCCCACACTCCAAAGATGTACAGGTTTGTAGGTTAATTGGCTTCGGTAACATTGTAAATTGTCCCTAGTGTGTGTAGGATAATGTTAGTATACGCGGTGATCGCTGGTCGGCGCAGACTCAGTGGGCCGAAGGGCCTGTTTCTGCACCATATCTCTAAGCTAAACCAAACCAAACTAAACTAAACTAAATTGCTGAGTGTACTAAGCACACCGACTGAACTACAATTTGGTGCACTGGTTGTAACTGTGAAAGATGAAGGTTACATGAATGTCTTTTTTTGTAAGTGCAATTGTGCTTCGGATATCGTTTCATAGCTGAGGTGACCTTTCATGCCTTTTACACCTTATGAAGATACATGGGCACCTCAGTGCCATTTCCTACTTCCTGGCACAGATGTTATCCAGCAGGTGTTATACCACAGCCACTTCACTACATCAGTAAATCTCACATTCGCGAAAAAAGGTCACTCCGTCACACGCTTGAGACCTCTTTACCCGCCACGCCCTGATTTTTTCAATAATCCATCAGTTTAGTTTTGTTTAGCGATACAGCGCGGAAACAGGCCCTTCAGCCCATCGAGTCCGCTCCGACCAGCGATCCCTGTACACTAACACTATCCTACACACACTAGGGACAATTTATACGTATACCAAGCCAATTAACCAATGAACCAGTGTGTCTTTGGAGCTTGGGAGGAAACCGAAGATCTCGGAGTAAACCCACCTGGTCACGGGGAGAACGTGCAAACTCCGTACAGACAGCGCTCGTAGTCGGGATGGAACCCGAGTCTCTGGCGCTGCAAGCACCCTAATGCCCCTGTCCCACTTAGGAAACCTGAACGGAAACCTCTGGAGACTTTGCGCCCCACCCAAGGTTTCCGTGCGGTTCCCGGAGGTTGCAGGTGGTTGCCGGAGGTTGCAGGTAGTGGAAGCAGGTAGGGAGACTGACAAAAACCTCCGGGAACCTCCGGGAACCGCACCGAAACCTTGGGTGGGGCGCAAAGTCTCCAGAGGTTTCCGTTCAGGTTTCCTAAGTGGGACAGGGGCATTTTAAGGCAGCAACTCTACCACTGCGCCACCATGCCACCGTTCTTCATATTCTATTGCCTTTGAAATATTTCAATAGGATTTGTTTCTACCTATAAGCACAGTGTTTCAAGTCTAGGCAACCTGAGCAACTTCCTTCTCATTAATTCTCTGTTTTTTAAAAAAAAGAATGGCCTCTGATGACTGACCCATGCTCTCCCCTTTTAGTTTAATCAAAGCCCTTTATAACTTAATTTCAAAAGGAGGTTGATGAAGCGTTGCATTGTAAGCTTGTCATCAAAATGAAAAGTGACTAAAAGGAGCAGCAACAATATGGATAGAAAATTGGCCAAGTCACAGGAAACAGTAGTAAAGCTTTATACTTCAAACTGAAGGTGGGTGTACAGTGTTATTTAGTTTAGTCTAGTTCAGTTTATTATTGTCATGTGCAGCGAGGTACAGTGAAAAGCTTATTTGTTCCATGCTATCCAGGGGAATCGAGAACCAGAGGACATAGGAGTAAGGTGAAGCGGGAACGATTTCATAATCCTCAAGACTTCAAGGTCAAGGTTTCAAGGTCAGTTTATTGTCACGTACCAATTAAGGTACAGTGAAATTCAAATTACTATACAGCCATGCAATAAATGAATAAATAAATAAATAAATAAACACATACATACATACATACATACATACATACATACATACATACATACATACATACTTGCCTCATACTGTGTTTTGTATTGAATTCTGTCTTTACTTTGTGTACTAGTCATGTCTCTACTATTTATTTCATTCCCCTTACATGTTTTTCCTCTACATGCTCAATTTTTGTAAGGTGTCCTTGAGACTCTTGAAAGGCGCCCATAAATAAAATTTATTATTATTATTATTATTATTATTATTATACATAAATAGGTTGAAAATAAATAAATAAATAAATGATCATGATGATAATAATCATGAGAGTAACAGATCAGGTGAGCGCACATTCTCTTGCCCAGAGTAGGGGAATCGAGAACCAGAGGACATAGGTTCAAGACGAAGGGGAAAAGATTTGATAGGAATCTGAGGGCTAACTTTTTCACACAAAGTGTGGCAGGTGTGTGGAGCGAGCTGCCAGAGAGGTAGTTGAGGCAAGTAGTATTGCAATGTGTACGACACAATTAGACAGGTACATGGATAGGACAGGTTTAGAGGGATAGGGGTCAAATGCAGGCAGGTGGGATGAGTGTAGCTGGGACATGCTGGTCGGTGTGGGCAAGTTGGGCCAAAGGGCCTGTTTCCACGCTGAATGACTCCATGACTCTTCACCCAGGGAGCTGTGGAGGTTCAATCAATAAGTATATTCAACATATACAATGTGGATATTTAGGGTAGAAAATCCATAAGCAGGAATATAGCTGGGTGTTGAAACAACTACTCTAAATGGTCATTTAAGTTTGCATATATTTTTGTTATGTCTTCATTCAATGCCTATGAAGTCCATCCAATTTTATTATTCTTCATAATAATTGCTTCCAAATGAGCGCTTTGCTCAGCTATCTTTTGGAAGACTTCAGTGCCAACCAATCAAACTTGGCAAGGATTCCAGCGAAAAACACTAATGTTGTTGTAAAACGGCTCAAGCAATCTTTGATCTTCTCCTTCCTCGCAAGTCTGTAGGATCTCCTACCCCAGGCAGCTGTGGAAACTCAGTGCGTAAATATTTTCACGACAGAAGTTGCGAGATTTTTGGTTGTTAAGGGAACCCTGGTGATAGTGCAGGCTTCTCGCACTGAGGTAGATAATCTGCTGTGATCTTATTGAATGGTGGAGCAGGTGTGAAATGACCTGCTCTTGTTCCTCATCCGTATTACCTTTGTTTGCTAGCTTTAAGAAGTTGTGACATGTATCTCCCAACCCAGTAAAATACCACAATTTATACTATATTCTTTTTGGCTTTTTGGCTCTTCCAAATATTATTATTATATACTTAGTCAAAAAGTCATGGAGCTGAACAGCCCAGCCAAGCTCCTCCATGTCAACCAAGTTGTCTAACCAAGCTAGCATTACTTGCCTGCACCTCTAGTTTAGGTTAGTTTAGAAGTACGGCGCGGAAACAGGCCGTTCGGCCCAACGAGTCAGCACCCACCCGCGATCCCGGCACATTAACACTACCCTACACACATTAGTGACAATTTACAAGTGCCGGGTGTCAACTTCTCTACATCGGCGAGACCAAGCGCAGGCTCAGCGATCGCTTCACTGAACACCTCCGCTCAGTCCATCCTAACCTATCCGATCTCCCAGTGGCCCAGCACTTCAACTCCTCCTCCCATTCCCATTCCCACACTGACCTTTCTGTCCTGGGCCTCCTCCATTGTCAGAGTGAGGCCCAGCGCAAATTGCAGGAACAGCACCTCATATTTCGCTTGGGTAGTTGACACCCAATTTACACATATACAAAGCCAATGAAACCTCAAACCTGTACGTCTTTGGAGTGTGCAATGAAACCAAAGATCTCGGAGAAAACCCACGCAGGTCACGAGGAGAACGTACAGACTGCGTACAGACAGCACCCGTAGTCAGGATCGAACCCGGGTGTCTTGGTCATAGGATATATTATAATGAAAACTAATTGACCTAAGACTGATGTGTCGGAGGAAACTGCAGATGCTGGTTTACACTGAAGATAGACACAAAATGCTGGAGTAACTCAGCGGGACAGCCAGCATCTCTGGAGAAAGGGAATAACCCAAGGGTCTCAACCCGAAACGTCACCTATTCCCTTTCTCCAGAGATGCTGCCTGACCCGCTGAGTTACTCCAGCATTTTGTGCCTATCTTTGAATTAGAACTGATGCCTGTTACTGCCCATTGTGTATTCTCCCCATTCACTAGTCCTCTCTGCCTCCTGGTTTAACACTCATGACATCACAGTCCTTATAAATCCTACCCTTGTGCTTTCCAAAAATATGTCCCATATGAAATACTTTTTCAAATATTGAAAATCCAAATATACATTATTTACTGCATTACTTTCAACTACCTCTGTTTTACTTCATTAAAGAACTGTCAGGTGCAATTTCCCCTTATAAATCCAAGTTGGCTCATCCTTATTAACGCATCTTCAAATGAGAATTAATTTTGCCTTGAGGGTGGGCCCATATATTTTCCACAATTAACGTAAGATTGCTCACCTCTGCTTTTGGCACCTCTCCCGTGTTGAAGGGGGATTGGAGTTTTATAGTTGAGGCTTCTCCACCTTAGATTCCTACAGAAATATAACATGAACTCGGAGAACTCGGTACCAAGGTCTAAGCGGAAGCTCAGAGGGGATAGAGCCTTTTCTGTTGCTGCTCCGGCACTCTGGAACACCTTGCCGCTGCACATCAGACAGGCCCCCTCACTGTCCATCTTCAAATCCTCCCTAAAAACATATTTTTATTCCTTGGCTTTCGACACTGGCTGAGGCATTGCTCCTGTTTTTAGTGCTTTTAATGTCTTTTAATTTTTAGTGTGTTTTTTATAGTCCTTCGTTTTACGGTTTTTAATGGTTTTTAATTGTTTGTAATAGCTTTTTGTTCATGATTTCTCATGTACAGCACTTTGTGGCAACTGTAGTTGTTTAAAGTGCTTTATAAATAAAGTTATTATTATTATTATTATTATGAATCACACAGCAAAACACAAACAGTTTCTTCCCAGTTGTTATCAGGCAACTGAACCATCCTACCACAACCAGAGAGCAGTGCTGAACTACCATCCACCTCAATGGTGACCCTCGGGCTATCATTAATTGGACTTTGCTGGTTTTACCTTGCACTAAACATTATTCACGTATCATGTATCTAAACACTGTAAATGGCTCGATTGTAATCATGTATTCTTTCCGCTGACTGGAAAGCATGCAAGAGGAGCTTTTCACTGTACCTCGGTACACGTGACGATAAACTAAACTGAAAACTATAACAGTGGACAGCAAGTCATTTCATCGTGAATCAAAATTCACCAGCATTATTCTTCCACTTGACCATGAGGGAGGAGACTTAATTAGAGTTGGGGCCCTTCTTCAGACTGATAGAGTAGACAGGAGATGCTGCGGGGGAAGAGGTGATGGGAGGGGAGAGGCAAGAACTAGTAAGCGATAGGATGCGCAGAAAGGAACTGCAGATGTTGGTTCACACTGAAGATAGACGTAAAGTGCTGGAGTAACTCAACGGGCCGAGCAGCATCTCTGGAGAAAAAGGATGGGTGACATTTCAGGTCTGGACCCATTATTCAGACTGAAACATCAACCATCCTTTTTCTCCAGAGATGCTGCCTGACCCGCTGAGTTACTCCAGCACTTTGAGTCTAAGTGATAGGATGCTGCAGGTAAGGAGGAGTTGATTGGGAGGTGAGTCCAGTGAGGGAGAGAGAGGAGTGGAGATGGTAGCCATGACTGCATGTGGAGTAGACAAGTCAAGCAATCAATTCAATTATACTTTATTGTCACATGTACCTAGGTACAATGAAATGCTTTGTTTTGCGTATAACCCGGTAAAATCATACAGCAGGCCTGTGCAATACACAAGAAGGTGCCACCGTTATGATGTTGACAAAGTTGCAAAAGTTCACCATCTTCTGCAGCAGAAGTCCCCCCCCCCCCCCCCCCACTGTACCTCGATGCACGTAACAATAAACTGAATGAAACTGAGCTGAGCTGAGCTGAGTCCTCGCTGGCGCTCGCTGGCGGATCTCCCTTCGTTCTCCGCCGGTCCCCCTGCGATGATGGTGGTGCAAGTCGTGCCATCTGATAGGAAGGAAGGTGGGGAGTGAAATATGCTGTAGAAGCAGAGGAAGGGATTGTGCGTAGAAGAGAATAAGGAAGCAGGGAAAGAAACCACACCTGGGGCTGATAGGAATCTTGCAATGAAACCGCTTTATTTATTTTATCCTTTCTCTCTATGTTTGCATAAAGGTGGAGAAACTGTACGATGGATAAGTGTACCAAAGACAGAGATATAAAAAGAAAATATGAATTGGACATCAATTTCCCTTTCAACCGATCTGTATTTTTGCTATGATCCGTGCCTTAGTCATGGACTTCAATGGCACAGTTACATTTCCCACTTCATCATAAATAGGTTTCATGTCTTTAATGTATGATTTATGGAGGATTTTGGAGTTTGTTCTTGTATCACCTGCTTTACCTTGGTCCTTTCCATGGCCCTATCCATATACCTACCGGCTGCCATCGTTGTACACTGCTGGAAGAACATACCATTGGAAAGGAGATGAAGAGGAATTTCTTCAGTCAGAGTTTAGTGAATCTGCGGCATTCATTGCCATCGATGGCTGTGGAGGCCATCAATGGATGTTTTTAAGGTGGAACTTTACAGATTCTTGATTAGTTTAGTTTTTTTATAGAGGGATACTGTGCGGAAACAGGCCCTTCGGCCCACTGAGTCTGCGCAGCCCAGCGATCCCTGCACATTTACACTATCCTACACACACTAGGGACATTTTACAATTTTACCAAGCCAATTAACCTACAAACCTGTACGTCTTTGGAATTGTATTAATTAGTAAAGGTGTCAGGGTTTATGGGGAGAAGGCAGGAGAATGGGGTTGAGAGGGAAAGATAGATCAGCCATGATTGAATTGTGGAGTGGACTTGATGGGCCGAATGGCCTAATTCTGCTCCTAGAACTTATGAAGCATGAATTGACTATAGTGTTCGCTGCCTGACATTTATAATAGCATAGACCGTAGAGCTTTTGAGAGTTAACTGGACAAGTATATGAGAGAGAAGAGAACAGAGGGATGTGCTGAGAAATTTGGAGGTTTGACAATGAGAGGAGGCTTAGGTGGACCATTAATATGCCATTGTCTGTTAGGACAGAGTGGTCTGTCTCCATACCATAACTCTCCTTTATCCTTTATATATAATCCATCCATTGCCAGGGTCAACGAGTTTAGGTTGGTTTAGTTTAGTTTAGTTTAGAGATACAGAGCTGAAACAGGCCCTTCGGCCCAGAGTCAGCACGACCAGTGATCCACGCACATTGACGCTATCCTACACACTATCCTAGTGACAATTTACATTTATACCAAGCCCAGTTAACCTGCAAACCTGTACGTCTTTGGAGTGTGGGGTGGAAACCGAAGATCTCGGAGAAAACCCACGCAGGTCACGGGGAGAAAGAACAAACTCCGTACAGATAGCACCCATAGTCAGGATCGAACCCGGGTCTCTGGCGCCGTAAGCGCTGTCCGACAGCAACTCTACCGCTGCACCTCCGTGTCATCCTAAGTTACAGCCAAAAGAATTGCTGTCATTGTACTATCACTTGTTTTGATCAAAGATCCCAGAGATGGTCTTATACATCTGGGTCCGCCCAACATCCAGGGGGTCATGTTACAAGGGATGGCAGAAGGCCAGTAGAATCCCTATTGGTTCCATCCAATCCAACAGATGGTGCAGTTTTATCCTTCCCACTTGCATGAGTCATGCTTTTGATACCTTCCTCTAAATATTTATCAGAAGATCCCCAAAAAAACGGTATAATTATATAAAGATATATAAATTGTGTCAAATAACTCCCACCCATTTCGAGCATCCAGTTTCCTCCGTTTTCTTGTCGTCTGGCTGGATTACTTAATCAAAGTTATATTGATAGAGATTCATAGGGAGATGTAAAGCAGATACGAGCCCAACCTACATCTCACCAAGTCCCGTCGATTATCATTTTTTACACTATTTCCAACCGCAACCCATTTTAATCCCAGATATTCCCTTTCATTCCTCTGAGGTTCTGCCTAAATCATACCTAAACACCAGGAGCAATCTATAATGGCCAATCTGTATATGTGGGACAAACCAATGGCATTTGGGGGAAATCCATGCAGTCATGGAGAGAAGGCTTGATCTCCGCACAGATCGCACGCAAGGTCTGGAGGTGTCGTGAGGCAGTGGCTTTAGCAGCTACGCCATTGTGCCACCTCTATCCTGTTTCTGCTTTTGTTCTGTTTCCTTCTGTTAATGACCACAAGTTGCCATCAGAATATTCAATCTGAAACATACCTATCCTCTGGTCTGAAAAGAAGAGTCTCGACCTGAAACATTAACTCTGTTTCACTTGCCACAGATGCTGCCTGATACGTATGCTGAGTGTTTCCAACATTTTCTATTTTATGGACACAAAATGCTGGAGTAACTCCGGTCTGAAGGAGGGTTCCGACCCGAAATGTCACCTATTTCTTTTCTCCAGAGATGCCGCCTTCCCCACTGTGTTACTCCAGCATTTTGTGTCTATCCTCCTGAAACACTTTTTTGTAAATTGTGCAAATGTGCTCCATGTGCATATCCATAATTGTAGACGCCAAGGAACATTCACGTTATTTAATGGCTGCAAACTTCACGTGCAGCTTTTCCTATTTGAACTTGGAGAAAATTGATGAATTTGTTCTATGAAATCAACAGCTTACCTGCCCATGACCAATTACATTAGAAAGAAGCACAGTGTGAATCCAAATCAGAGGTGGTACAGAATTACAAATCATTGGAGCTGTGCCATTGTGTTGATTTGACTAATCTCATGTAAGTCCTGCGTACCATCACTCCACCCTCACACCCTAATCATCCTACTAGTTGCACTGTTTGCATCCTTGTGTCCCTTCGTTATCACCTCTTCCCCAGCCAACAATGGGCCATTATGGTCTCCACCCTTCCTTGGTCATCTGTTGCCGGCTCTGCTATGTACGTGTGTTTTTCCATCTCCAGTTCCCTCCCCTCTACTTTCAGTCTGAAGCAGAGTCCCAATCCGAACCGTCACCCATCCTTTCTCTCCAGAGTTGCTGCCTGACCCGCTGAATTACTCCAGTGCTTTGTGTCTATCTTCGGTATAAACCGGCATCTGCAGTTCCTTTCTGCACAAATACCATTGTAACCCAGGTGTTACAATGCAAAATCCTAATGAACTACAGGTTAGCGTGGAGTATAAACACTTACTTAGATAGATAAGATGTATTCAATCACTGGATGTGGGTATTGATGGTTAGTCCAGCATATAGTGCCCATAATTGCTCTGCAGTGAGTTAGTTAAGAGTCAACTACATTGCCGTTGGTCTAGGGTCACATGGAGGCCAGAGTGGCCAAGAACAGCAGGTTTCAATCCCTGAAGGACATCAGTGAATCAAATAGGTTTTTTTTAAGACAATCCGGTGGTTTCATGGTCAACATCAATGAAATACACTCTTTATTCCAGATTTATTTAATTACATGAATTTAAATTCCCCAGATGATGTGGTGATTCAAACCCATTCCCCCAGATCAAACACCAGTTCGATAAGTTAACCGGCATGTTACAGTCGTGTTGAACGGAGGCCTCTTGACTTCTATGTTCTATGAAAATAAAAAAATCCGAGGCAAGACTTTATGGAGGTCTTTTAGGTATTTACTTTCCTTAGCCGGTTGCCTAATAATGTTGTAATGTGACCCGCTTCCAATTTTACATTTTCCTCCAAAGTCCAGATTTTGCCCTATTCATATCTTAACACTTAAGGAGTTGGAATCATTGTTCCCTAAATGGCCTCCCACTGAAACCCCAGTCCCTCTCTTCTCTGGCTATCTACAATTAAGAAATCTTTTTTTTTTGTGTCAAAAATAATTTATTTAATTACGATCGCGACGCAAACTAAAACGGTGGTAACGCACCCACCACCACAGTACAACATCACCAAATTATCTACATTTTCAAACCACTGTTACAATCCTTGTAAATATACTAAATATCTACAATACAACTATGTCCCTCTCTAACACCGCCCGGGCCCGGACGTAACCCCGGTAAAGGGGCAAGCGTCTGGCTCGGGCAAAGCCCTCTTCCGCCTGTCGCCGTGACTCGCGGATGGCCAGCTTGGCCAGGCCTAGGAGCAACAAGAAATCTTCTTGGTTATGCCTAAGACGTTCTGCCCCATCTAAGGCTCTTTGATGAAGGAAGTCCCAGTCCATATTGGGGAAGTTAAAGTCACCCACCACTCATTGGTTCTGTATTGTCATGTGTACCAGGTACAGTAATAATAATAATGGATGGGATTTATATAGCGCCTTTCTAATACTCAAGGCGCTTTACATCGCATTATTCATTCACTCCTCAGTCACACTCGGTGGTGGTAAGCTACTTCTGTAGCCACAGCTGCCCTGGGGCAGACTGACGGAAGCGTGGCTGCCAATCTGCGCCTACGGCCCCTCCGACCACCACCAATCACTCACACACATTCACACACATTCACACACAGGCAAAGGTGGGTGAAGTGTCTTGCCCAAGGACACAACGGCAGTATGCACTCCAAGCGGGATTCGAACCGGCTACCTTCCGGTTGCCAGCCGAACACTTAGCCCATTGTGCCATCTGTCGTCCCACCACAGTGGAATGTGTTTTTTACATACAGCTCAGCAAAACTATGCCCGTACATAAGCACGATCGCCCCGGTTAGTGCAGTATGCACAGAACAGCCCACTGAGTCCATATGCAAGAGGTGCCATCTTGGCGCCATTTGCAGCCGTCACCTCCATTTCGATCGTATTGCGATCCGATGTCCCTCTCCACACCTGGCCCTCTTCAGCACGACGACAACCCCCTGTTGTCTGGACTCGTACAGCACCAAAACAGACACTACAACCCAACGAGTCCAGGCCAGCTACCAAGCACCCATCTCGCTAACATCATTTTAATTCTCCCTACCTTATGGCATCAACTCCCGCAAGAGTCTGCTACTCACTTATTCACTCACGGCCAATGACTGTAGCCAGTTAACCTAAAAACCTGCAGCTCTTTTGCGAATGCGGGGGAAGTACGGTGAGTCAAAGGGCTTGTTTGACTCTATGAAACATGAAAACTGTGTGGGTTTCTTCTAACCCTGGAGGAAGCCCACACTGTCAAAGAGAGAACATTCAGAATCCACGCGGAGAGTACCAGAGGTCAGGATTGTACCTGGGCTACTGAGGCTGGAGATCTGTTCCTGGTAGGAGTCGTAAAATAATTGAACTAAACAACACTTTGGGCGGCATGATGGCATAGCAGTATAGTTGCTGCCTTACAGGGATAGAGGCCCGGGTTCAATCCTGACTAGGGATGTTGTCTGTACGGAGTTTGTGCGTTCTCCTCATGACCTGCGTGGGCTTTCTCCTGGTGCTCTGGTTTCCTCCCACACTCCACACAGGAATTCTCTGCCTCAGAGAGCGGTGAAGGCCGGTTCTCTGGATACTTTCAAGAGAGAGCTAGATAGGGCTCTTAAAGATAGAGGTGTCAGGGCATATGGGGAGAAGGCAGGAACGGGTGTACTGATTGTGGATGATCAGCCATGATCACTTTGAATGGCGGCGGTGGCTCGAAGGGCCGAATGACCTACTCCTGCACCTATTGTCTATTGTCCAAAGACGTACAGGGTTGAAGGCTTTGGTAAAATTGTAATTTGTCCCTAGTGTGTGTGGGGTAGTGCTGGTGTACGGGAATCGCTGGTCGGTGCGGACTCGGTGAGCCTGTTTCCCAGCTGCATCTCTAAACTAAACTAAACTAAAACTTAAATAGGGCTCCACTTATAATCGTGTGCTGTCAATGTAACTGATTAAATTGGCCCAGATATTTCTGGCACAGGGCACCTTCCAGCGTGCAACTTTAAACTCTCAAACTAGCAGGTCAAAGAGATTTGCCCAATAAATTAGCTGGAGGAAGTATGAGCTGACATCATCTGGTGAATGATGGACTCAATGGTGTCATCTCCTTTCTCAAGGAGATCTAAAGTGAACAGGGGGAATGACAGAAAAGGGACGAAGGTAAGTGGAATAAGGTCACACACAGGAAGGGGAACGATGAGCTGTGGATATAATGGATTAAAAGTCAGACAAAGAGTCAAGAGGAGTTAGCGAGGAACTTTTCTGAGAGTAATTTTGAAAATTTATAACAATGTTCATTTGGTTTAAATTATTGCTTTTATGGACTGGAAAGGTTGATGGGCAGACCTGAAACATAAATCTTCTTATCTGTAGATGTACTTAAGCTGTTAAATTCTAGCCTTAAAGGGCCAGTCCCAGTTGGGCGCCATTTGCGCGTCATTTACGCGACATAATTTACGCGTCACGACGCACGACGCCGCATCGTGACGCGCACGTGATGGGTGCATGGCGGGCATTACGCGCGCATGGCGCGTGGTGAGACGTGCTGGCGAAGGCAGTGACGCACAGATGACATCCAAGTGGGACAAGCCCTTAACTTTGATGCTCGGATGCAGCAGCTTTGTAAACCTCACAGTTCCCTTCAGCTCAGTCCAGTTTCTGTCCACTTTAGTTTATTGTCACGTGTACCGAGGTACAGTGGAAAGCTCGTGTTTCGTGCCAACCAGTCAGCGGAAAGACAATACATGATTACAATCGAGCCATTTACGGTGCACAGATACATGACCTGGGACTAACGTTTGGTGCAAGTTAAAGCCAGTAAAGTCCGATAAAAGATAGCCTGAGGGTTACCACGCTAGTAGTTCAAGTCTCGATCGAAGTTCCTTCTCTCCAGAGATGCTGCCTGTCCCCTCTGAGTTACTCCAGCTTTTTGTATGTATCTTCGTATTTTAAACCAGCATCTGCAGTTCCTTCTTACACAGTAGTTCAGCACTGCTCTCTAGATTTTTTTTTTTCTTTTTTCAAAATTCATTTATTAAAAATAATATTTACAATACGATAAAACAAAATAGAATCCACCACTATAATATAAGATAAACAAATATACTAAATACACTACTATACAACTATGTTACAATCCTTGTCAAGGATGCATTCAACCCCCCGCGGTGCCCAGCGGTCCCGGAAATCCCCCAGGGTGCCCTCTCTAACACCACCCGGGCGCGGACGTAACCCTGGAAGAGGGGCAGGCAGCTGGCTCGGGCAGGGCCCTCTTCCGCCTGGCACCGCGACTCTCTCTAGTTGGTGGTAGGATGATTCAGTTGCCTGATTACAGCTGGGAAGAAATTGTCACTGAATCTAGAGATGTGCGTTTTCACACTTCTACACCTATTGCCTGATGGGGGAGAGGGGGGAAGAAGGGGCGGCCAGGGTGCGGCTCATCCTTGAATTATGCTGCTGGCCTTGTCGAGGCAGTGTGAGGTGCAATGGAAGGGAGTCAATGGAAGGAGAGGTTGGTTTGTGTGATGGTCTGGGCTGCGTCCACAATTCGCTGCACTTTTCTGTGGTCTTGGATGGAGCTGTTCCCAAACCAAGCTGAGATGAATCCTGATAAAATGCATTCCTTGGCATAGGAAGGTTGAGAGCCAGTTATGGTTTAAGTGAAGCGAATAGTAGAACAGTACAGATCTTGTGGTACTTCACATTTGGTGGGGTATCTATTCATCATTAAAGCTGTTGGAGGATTTATGTGCTAATGGCAGTGAGGGCCATTAAACTCACCATTATCAGGAGTATGGTGGTATCATGACTATGATTTCAATGGTACTCAGAGGCCCAGATTATTAATCTTGGTTTAGTTTAGTTTAGCTTAGAGATACATGAAAACACATCCTCCAGCCCACCGAGTCCATGCTGACCAGAGATCCCTTACACATACTAGGGGCAATTTGCAATTTTTACCAAGACAAATACCCAAAAAAACCTACACGTCTTTGGACACGTCTGTACAAGCTTCGTCCGTACGCAGGATCGAACCCGGAGTCTCTGGCGTTGTAAGGCAGCGACTCTACCGCTGCTCCACCATGCTGTTGACTGAGAACGGGTGTGATCGAGGGGATCGAGATCATGAGATTAGTGAGGATAACTAGAAAGACGTTGCTATTATGGGATAGTTAATGGGCTGGATAACATGAGTTCAAAATGATGGGCAAAAGACACGGGAGGCATGGAAGGGATAATGCATTTGTGCAGCATGAGGTTATGATATGGAACTCCCTGACCAGAGGGAGGATGGAAGCAAAATCATTCAATGCTTTCAAAAGGGAAGTATACAAGCAGTCGAAGGTAAATCACTTGCAGGGTTTCAGTGAAAGAAGGGTGATAATGACTCAACGGATTGCTCGAAAAGAAGATGAAATTGAACTGGAATCGGTGCAGAGAAGATCTACGAGGCTGTGGCCAGTACTCGGGAGCCTGAGCTACAGGGAAAGGTTGGGCAGACTATGGCTTCAGCGTAGGGGGCTGAGGAGTGAACTGACGGAGGTGTATAAAAACACGAGGGGGAAGAGATATGGTGGAAAAGATGGGGAATCAAGAACCAGAGGATGTAGGTTTAAGGTGAGGACGGAAAGATTTTATCGGAAACTACGGGGCAACTCTTTCACTCAGAGGGTGATGGAATAAGCTGCCAGAGAAAGTAGTGGAAGCAAATACTACAACAGCATTTAAACTCAATTGGACAGATACATGTATAGGAAAGATTAAAGGATTAGTAGATATGAGCCAAACATGGTTAAATGGAACTAGCTCAGATGAGCATCTTGTTTGTCATGGACAAGTTGAGCCGAGGGCCATATTGTCTGACTCTATGACTCAGTGAGCTGATTAGGCCTAATGCTATCCAAATTATAATGATTCCATGAGCCTAAATCCTACCATGATAGCTGTGGAACTTAATTAAACCAGGAACTTAAGGCAAACTAGCATCAGGAATGATGACCACTGGATGGCTGTTTAAACCTGTCTCTTTCAATAATGTCCTTCAGAGGAGGCAACAGGCTGCATGTGACTCCGAGATCACCAAGATGGGTGAATCATAGCTGTCTCTCGGAAGTGGCCCAATGACACACTTGATGGAAGAGTTACAGATCAACAATAAATGCCACCTCTAATGAGCAAGGGAAACATTAGACTGCCATCAAATTCTCGCCCATTGTCTTCTGATCCTGCTAAAAGTACATCTCTTTTCCCTGAAGGACATTGGAGAATTGGATAGGGTTTTACAACATCCTAGTAGTTTTATGGGTACATTGGTGATGCGAACTGTTTTGTTAATTCCAATTTTATTTAACTAACTTAGATGAGGCAGGGAGCATCCCAACATTTAATAAACAGTTAGACAGGTACATGGATAGTGCAGGTTTGGAGGGATATGGACCAAAAGTGGGCAGGCAGGACTAATGTAGCTGGGACATGTTGGCCGGTGTGGGCAAGTTGGGCCGAAGGGCTTGTTTCCACACTGTATCACTCTATGACTCTATAACCATATAACATATAACCATATAACAATTACAGCACGGAAACAGGCCATCTCGGCCCTACAAGTCCGTGCCGAACAACTTTTTTCCCTTAGTCCCACCTGCCTGCACTCATACCATAACCCTCCATTCCCTTCTCATCCATATGCCTATCCAATTTATTTTTAAATGATACCAACGAACCTGCCTCCACCACTTCCACTGGAAGCTCATTCCACACCGCTACCACTCTCTGAGTAAAGAAGTTCCCCCTCATATTACCCCTAAACTTCTGTCCCTTAATTCTGAAGTCATGACTCTATGGCTTTATAACTGAATGTAACATCATCAATGTAACAGCTGTCGTGTTCTGGGGCCCGTTCTAAAAGTACATCAACCTGGTAACACACTCCCTATATCATCTTTTTGTCTTCTCTCCGCACTCTGAGAGAGAGCAAGTTATTGTTGTTGTTGGTTGTGTTCACTGCTTTTGTGATCATGTTGCATGAGTTACCTTCTCTCACAAGAGGGCGCTGTAAAGATAGTCATAGACGCACTGCCCTTTGACCCACAGTCGATCTTTCCAAATTCAGGGAATCAAAATAACCTCATGAGGAGAATGGTCCTATCCCATCACAAGAATGATCCCAGGAATGAGTAGGCTAACCTGTGATGAGTGTTTGTCGGCACTGGGCCTGTACTCACTGGAGGTTGGAAGAATGAGGGGGGGACCTCATTGAAACGTACAGAATAGTGAAAGGCTTGGATAGAGTGGATGTGGAGAGGATGTGTCCACTAGTGGGAGAGTCTAGGACTAGAGGTCTTAGCCTCATAATTAAAGGATGTTCTTTTAGGAAGGAGATGAGGAGAAATGTCTTTAGTCAGAGGGTGGTGAATCTGTGGAATCCTTTGCCACGGAAGGCTGTGGAGACCACCTCTGATTTGGATTCCCAGTGTTTACAACAATCCAGTAGTTTTGTGGGAGCATTAGTAATACTAGCTGTTTCATTAATTCCAATTGTATTTAACTAACTGAATGTAACGTCTCCAGTTACCATATTCTCATTTGCACTCACAACCTCGGGTCGTTAGTCTGGGCTGTTGGATTATTAGTGTAAAAAAGAACTGCAGATGCTGGTTAAAATCGAAGGTAGACACAAAATTCTGGAGTAACTCAGCGGGACAGGCAGCATCTCTGGAAAGAAGGAATGGGCGACGTTTCGGGTCTGAAGAAGGGTCTCGACCCGAAACGTCACCCATTCCTTCTCTCCAGAGATGCAGCCTGTCCCGCTGAGTTACTCCAGCCTTTTGTATCTACCTGTTGGATGACTATTCCTGTTATGTCACTATACCTGTGTTCCGTGATGCCACATGTTTGCTGCAATGCTCAACTGATCATAGAACCATTCACCCCTCATACCTGTGCATCCCAGCCTGCTTTAATTCCTGGAAGGCAATATCATTCTGTTTAAAGTCCTTCGTCTTTCAATCAACCTGACCTCCTTCACCCCACCTTCCCTTCACAATCCTTGCATTCCTTCAATCTTGTGAACCGTTAAGCCGCACCTTAAAAGTTTCGTCTTTCATCAAGCTTTTCCCATCAAAATGTTTCTAAAGATGATGTCAGGCGAGGTCTACATTCCAGGCTGCTGATAACATTAAAAGTTTTAGGTTGCTGTTAATACTATCTATGAATAGCATGCATAGTTGGCAGTGGTATTTAGCTGTAGTGTACACCACTGTAGACAGTACACACAGTGGCGGACTTGGTCTAAAAATATTGGTTGCCAGGAGACAATGGGGGCCCACCCACAACTACAATGCTGTCATTTAACAGGGGCCCACTTGCCATCACTTGCTATCACTTCATCAGGGGCCCACTTGCCATTGGGCAAGCTGACACCCTGGCCAGTCCGCCACTAACACACAACACTGGTCATGGTGTTCAGGGGAAGTGTAGATCAAAAGTTTACAATAGTGTTATCTATTACCAGTGGCATTCACGAAGAGACTTCAGCAGATGTCCACAATAGTGTACATTACAACTAGATGGTTATAGTTTGGTTTGGTTCGGTTTAGTTTAGTTTAGAGAGACAGCACGGAAACAGGACCTTCGGCCCACCGAGTTCACGCTGACCATTGATCACCCGTACACTGGTTCTCCATTATCCCAGTTTCACATACTTGGGGAACGAGGGGAAATTTACGGAAGCCAATCAACCGTAAAAATCTGCACGTCTTTGAAATGTGGGAGAAAACCGCAGCACCTGGAGAAAACCCACGCAGTCACAGGGTCCGTACAGACAGCTCTCATAGTCATGGTCCTCGGCACCGTGAGGCAGCTTCTCTACTGCTGCGCCACCGTGCCACTATTCAGGGATAGAAAACAGCACTGCAGATATGAGGGTTATCAGCTATATTCAAAATGTAATTCTACCCTCTCAACAGGTGGAATGATAGCTCATGTTAGACTGGAGGTGCCTTTTTATGAGAGCAGAAGACTTCTGAATTAGCCACGGACAAAAGAGCAATGTGGAGAAACCATATTCAGTACCAGTCAGCACCTACCTTCCTGCTAACTGCACGCTTCTGCAATACCAGTTGAGCAAACTGTAGTTAACCTTGCATTTGAACTTCCAAACAAGGCGGTTGAGCTATTGTTTGTCATCAGACAAGACTGCCACACTTGGTGACAGACAACTAGTCAACAGAGAAGATTAAATCAAAAGAAACCACACTCTGAAACTGAAGCAATTCCTCGTACCTGTCGCAAAAAGTCTTGAAGAACCACATCAGGCTGCTGCGTGAAGGAAGGGACTGCAGATGCTGGTTTAAGCCGAAGATAGACACAAAAGGTTGGAGTAACTCAGCGGGTCAGATAGCATCCCTGGAGAGAAGGAATGGGTGATGTTTAAGGTCAAGTCTGAAGAAGGGTCTCATAAGGTCGTGTTATCAAAAGGTCAAAGGTCAAAGGCCAAAAACTTTATTTGCCATTTGTGCTTACACACATAGGAACTCTTGTGCGGCTATTCAGAGAGTCAAGTCAAGTCAAGTTAAAAATTAAAATTAAAAATTAAAAAGACACACAAAAGACACATAATCCATAAAAAACACATACCACTCCAGAAATAAAAAAAAGAAAATGCCTAAAACCCTATACAAAGGGGAAAGTGAGAGCATTGTAACTTGCACAAACCCTATATCAGGACATCAGTTCATTTCGTTTTGTTTTGGCCAAGAGTCTCACTGTTGCAGGGAAGAAGCTCTTAAAAAAGCGTGTTCTATTTGTGGCGATACTGTCCGCTCGTCTGTGCCTGAGGTTGTATGTGCAGTTTTTGTGTTTGAGCAGGGAGTGAGCTGGATGTAGTGTGTCTCTGATGATTCTCTCTGCTCTTTTTTGACAGCGCTGTGTGTAGATTGTGGTAAGGTCGTGTTATAGGCGTGGAATTAGGCCATTCGGCCCATCAAGTCTACTCTGCCATTCAACCATGGCTGATCTAATAGCCTTTCACTATTCTGTATGTTTCAGTGAGTTCCCTCCGTCATTCTACTAAACACGACCCAAAACGTCACCTGTTCCTTTTCTCCAGAGACACTGTCTGACCCGCTGAGTTACTCCTCTTGGGCCACTTCCTCTGTTGCATTTAGCACAAAAGAAGCAAAGCACAGTTTAACCAAAAGTATTGGCTACTTTTAAGATCAGGAACAAATATATTGGGTTACAACAATTTACTTTCGTTTTTAAGTATCCAAACGCCATTTGGTCAAAATAATCTTGACCAAAAGCAAGGGTCCCGGACCAAAACGCCACCTATCACTCCAGGGATGCTGCCTGACCCGCTGAGTTGCTCCAGCACTAGGTGTCTATCTTTGACTCAAAGCAAATCTGCTTGTTCCCACATAACATTTGATAGTCCTTTTCATTGCTTTTCATGGTACTCAGTGCCCCAACATGGAGGAAGAAAGACCCAGGTGCCTGAGATATATCGAAGCACCACACACAGGGTATGACCAGATGCCTGGTAACAGTGAGATGCTCTGATTTCAGAAAGTACAGGTTTAGTTTAGTTTAGTTTAGTTTAGTTCAGAGATGCAGCGCAGAAACAGGCCCGTCAGCCCACCCCGTCCGCGCCGACCAGCGATCCCCGCACACTAACACTATCCTCCACACACATAATAACACTCCATGGTCACTGGCAGCTATTTCTCGTGTCACACTGATCCTGAACTGACAATGTTTTGCTTTTATCTCAGAGATCTTGTCTTTGGATTTCATTTTGTGCTTATCATCTCTGCTTGGTTAACTGGTGCAGGCTTTGTTACTTAGAGCTTGGAGTTTGGAGAGATACAGCATGGAGACAGATCCTCCGGCCTGCCGACCATCGATCTCCCGTTCACACTCGTACTATGTTATTCAACCTTCTCATCCACTTCCTGCACTCTAGGGGCAAGCTTACTGCGGCCAATTATCCTACAAACGTCTTTGGGACGTGGGAGGAGATCAGAGCACCCAGAGGGAACCCACGAGGACTCAGGGAGAACATGCCAACTCCACACAGATAACATCGGCAGTCAGGATCATACCTGGGTCCTCTGGAGCTGTGAGGAAGCAACTCTACCAGCTGCATAACTGTGCTGCCTCAACAGTATTACAGTGGAGGATGCAGTGAGGAAACTCACTTGTAAAGGAAATGCCCAGCATTGGTAACTTGGGCCCTGCTCCTTTCCACGTGCCAGGGTTGCCAACTTTCTCACTCCCAAATAAGGGGAAAAAGGTCAAAATAAGGGACAAATTCCCGACGGCAATTCATTGACCGACTCGACCGTGGCTGGGTGAATGATGAGTTGGCCCGGGTGCTGGACTGCACACAAAGCCCAGCCGGCGGGCCAGCTGAGGAGTTTTGGCCCGCGCGACATTGGGCACAAAGTCCGGCACCCCATCCAACTCCTGAACCGATGATCGGCCATGAGATGGAGGGGTGGTGGTGTCGGCGGTAAGCGAAGGTCCGAAGGTCGGACAGCTGGCCAGGCTGCCGACCGACGGGGCCACGGGCGAGGTGCTGCTGCTGCACTCCATGGGCTGCACTACGTCGGGACGGGTGAGGCGGGGCCGGACGCGGCGCTCCAACCCGACAGTCCCCTCGACCCGAGTAGTAGCAGTCAAATACGGGACAAGGGCGGTCCCGTATGGGACAAACTAATTTAGCCCAATATACGGGATGCCCTGGCTAATACAGGACAGTTGGCAACCCTAACTTGTGCCCAACTGCAGATGGCAGTTTGAGAGAAGACATGCAGGATCCATCCAAGCAGAACTGGGACACGTTGGAAGCAGAATGTTGGTGATTTTCCAATCTTCACTGAGGAAGGTTAAAAAGGATTATTAAAATGTTGCAGTCTTCATCAATTATGAATGTAAAACAGTTTAAATAATCAATCCCCTTTTGTACAAGGTTTTACCATTCTGCTGTATTTTAATGACAAAATGTCCACAGCCCCAGGGTAGCTGCCAGTTACATGTGAATTGAGTCAGAGCCGAACTGAATCTTGGTTTCGGCATATGTACACACATAGGCATTGAAATTTAACGTTGCAGTATTATTGAATTGGCAATAAAAGCATGTTACACATCTAATGCAGAAAATCGTTCCAAGGTGCTCCACGGGTACATTCTGACACCAAGCTGCTTACGGGCGGCACGATGGCGCAGCGGTAGAGTTGCTGCCTTACAGCGGCAGAGACCCGGGTTCGATCCTGACTGTGGGTGCTTATCTGTACACAGTTTGTACGTTCTGCCCGTGACCTGCGTGGGGTTTCTCCGCGATCTCCGGTTTCCTCCCACACTCCAAAGACATGTAGGTTAGTTGTAGTCTAATTGTACTCTAATTGGCTTGGTATCATTGTTAAATTGTCCCGAGTGAGCGCAGGATAGTGCTAGTGCGCGGGGATCGCGGGTCGGCGCGGACCCGGTGGGCCGAAAGGCCTGTTTCCATGCTGTATCTCTAAACTAAACTAAACTAAACTAAAATAAGATATTGGACAGATAACCAAAAGCTTGACTAAAGGGGCAGGTTTTGCAGAGGGAACCAGTTTAGAGAGAGAGGGAATATTACAAATCATATGGTCAAGACTGAAGACATGACTGCCAATGGCACAGTGATTACATTTGATGATGACCAAGAGACTGGAATGGGAGGGGGGGGCGGCTTAGTCGGATATGGCTGGAGGAAATAACCAAGATAGTATCAAATCAATGAGACTTTCAGGATGCTAGTTCATACAGTCACAATCGATCTCATTTCATCTTTCTTTCAGCTGGTTGAATCAGCACCAACTCAACCTGTATTTCCTTAAATGCGTGCCTGCCAAGTTGCAAGATTCAATATTTATTATCTGCATCTTTTTAACCTTAAACCTGAATTAAAATGTAACACTTGGCACCTCGCATTGAAATCAGAAATGCAGGTAAGAATAGCAAGGCAGTATGCCAATGGCAACAACCATCGTACAAAGGTGCCATTTTCAGTGCAGTCACTGTACTAGCCCTGCCTCATTTTTTAATTAATTTCCAGGAATTGGCAAGACCAGCATTTAGAGTCACAGAATCATGCTGCATGGACACAGGCCATTCTGCCCAACTTGCCCAACACCGACCGACATGTCCCATCTATACTAGTCCCACCTGTCTACATTTGGCCCATATCCCTCTAAGCCTGCCCTATCCATGTACCTGTCTAAGGGTTTCCTAAATGTTGCGATCTCACTAGTTTCAATTACCTCCTCCGGCAGCTCGTTCCATGCATTCACCAACTTTTGTGAGTAAACGTTACCGTTCAGGTTCCTATTAAATCTTTCCCCCCTCACCTTAAACCTATGTCCTCTGGTTCTCGATTCCCTGACTCTGGCCAATAGACTCTGTGCCCCTCATCCTCCTGCGCTCCAAGGAATAGGGCCCTAGCCTGCTCAACCTCTCCCTATAGCTCAGTCTCGGCAACATCCTCGTAAATCTTCTCTGCAATATTTCCAGCTTGACAACATCTTTACTATAACATGGTGCCCAAAACATAGGAACATAGAAACATAGAAAATAGGTGCAGGAGTAGGCCATTCGGCCCTTCGAGACTGCACCGCCATTCAATATGATCATGGCTGATCATCCAACTCAGTATCCTGTACCTGCCTTCTCTCCATACCCCCTGATCCCTTTAGCCACAAGGGCCACATCTAACTCCCTTGCTCCCTCCCTCCCCAAAACAACACAATACTCTAAATGCGGCTCCACCAACATCTTATACAACTGCAACATGACATCCAAACTTCAATTTTGTTTGCCTAATTTTTAAATACATTTGCAGGAAATGGGAAGGCCAGCATTTATAGCTCATCCCTAATTATCCTTGAGAGGTTAGTGATGGCCTCATCCTTGAACTACTGTAATCCTTCTAATAAAGATGCTCCTGCAGTTTGTTGGGTAGGAAGCTGTAGGATTGAGACGCAGCAAGAATGCAGGACCAGTTCAGTTCAGCTCAGTTTAGTTTAATGTCGGGTACACAAAAAAGCTGGAGAAACTCAGCGGGTGCAGCAGCATCTATGGAGCGAAGGAAAAAGGCAACGTTTCGGGCCGAAACCCTTCTTTAGTTTAATGTCACGTGTACCGAGGTGCAGTGAAAAGCTTTTGTTGCGTGCTAACCAGTCAGCAGAAAGACAATACATGATTACAATCCATCAATTTACAGTGTATAGATACATGATAAGGGAATAATGTTTAATGCAAGGTAAAGCCAGCAAAGTCCGGTCAAGGATAGTCCGAGAGACATCAGAGTTAGATAGTAGTTCAGCACTGCTGTCTGGTTGTGGTTGGATGATTCAGTTGCCTGATAACAGATGGGAAGAAACTGTCCCTGAATCTGGACATATTGTGCATTTTCACACTTCTATACATTTTGCCCGATGGGAGAGGGGAGAAGAGGGAGTGGCCAGGTTGCGACTGGTCCTTGATTATGCTGCTGGCCTTGCCGAGGCAGCGTGTGGTATAAAAGGTGAATGGAAGGGAGGTTGGTTTGTTTGATGGTCTGGGCTGCGTCCACAATTTGCTGCAATTTCCTACGGTCTTGTATGGAGCTGATCCCAAACCAAGCTGTGATGCATCCTGATAAAATGCTTTCTATGGTGCATCTGTAGAAGTTGGTGAGAGTTGTGGGGGACATGCCAAACTTCCTAAGCCTTCCAAGGAAGTAGATGTGCCAGCAAGACATCAGGAAGACATTTCCTCGTCAGGAGAGTGTAAAAACCTGGAAAGGGATCTATGTGCTGGGACTTCACATCTTTGCCCCTGTCCTTCATGTTGATAGAGGTGCCAAATTTGGGCAGTATGCTTGGAGTATGCAGGCTAGTAAATGCATTGCAGGTGGACCACACTGCAGCCACTGCATGTAGTGGTGGATGCATTGTATGTTTAGGATGGTTGATGGGGCGCCAATCTAGCAGGCAGCATTTTGCCTGGATAACGTTGTAACAGTTGTTAATGCAGGACTTATTTGAGCAAGTAAAGAGTATTCCATCAGACTTGTGACTTCACAGATGCTGGTAAGGTCCCAATGAGTCACATGTCATATGATACCGAGCCTCTGATCGTCTCATAGCCTGGATATTTATTAGGCTGATCTGGGTGAGTGGGTGGCTAATGTGACCTTGATAGTGGGGGACTGGGCAGCACGATGGCGTGGCAGTAGAGCTACTGCCTTACTGCGCAAGAGACCTGGGTTCCATCCTGACCACGAGCGCTTGGCCGTACGGAATTTGGACGTTTCTCCCCATGACCCACATGGGTTTTGACTGAGATCTTCGGTTTCCTCCCACACTCCAAAGACGTACACAGTTGTAGGTTAATTGGCTTGGTGTAAATGTAAAATTGTCCCTAGTGTGCGTGGGGTAATGTTAATGTGCGGGGATCGCTGGCCGGCGAGGACTCGGTGGGCCGAAGGGCCTGTTTCCGAGCTGTGTCACTAAACTCAACCGAGACTCAGTATTGGTGATGCCATCGAATATCAAGGGTAAGTGGTTCGGCTCTAACCTGCTGCAAGAAGAAGGAGATGAAAATTTGCTGGCAGTCCAGTGTTTTAGACTTTAGTCTCCAGTGGCTGCACATTTCCATCATGCGGTGGAAATAAGAGCAGTGAAATTTTTAGCACCGTTTTGCAGGATCATTAAATTAGTCAGGGATTAAAATCACTCCACGATCGCTGCGGGCTTGTGTGTTGTTAATCAACTTAGGGCTACCTCGGCAATGACTTCAGCTGCATGGGTTTATTTGAAAAATAATAACTGTTGCTTGCAATTAATTATAAATAATTTAATCATTTAATTAAAAAATAATTTAAGAGAAAAAATCTAACAGCTGCAGTTTTTTTAATGAAAATATATCAAAGGGATTACTGTAAAATATTTATGAATTATTCAGGTCCATAGTCCAAAGGATTTGAGTGATACATTTTCTAAAGATGCATAATGTTAAACAATGTCATTATACAATTAGAGAAATCATTTATCCAAACAATGATAAGGTATGTTTTTTTTTATACTTCTAAGTTTGAATATGAGCAATTCTATTCATATTGTCTGTTTTGATTGTATTATTAATGGTTTAATGAGAACTTAGATATTCACCACATCAAAACCTCTGCTTAGCTGTTTGCTTACATAACTTGTGTTCTGTTGCTTCTGCTAAATGTACAGCATAGCAGTGGCCCCACACTGTACTCTGAAATCTGATTTTCAAAAGAGTCCAAGCGCGTTTCACGGCACTGGACCTGTACTCGCTGGGGTTTAGAAGGGTGACGGGGGACCTCATTGGAACTTACGGAACAGTGAAAGGCATGGACAGAGTGGATGTGGAGAGGATGTTTCCACTCGTGGGAGAGTCTAGAATTAGAGGTTATCGCCTCAGACTTAAAGGACGTTCCTTTAGGAAGGAGATGAGGAGGAATTTCTTTAGTTAGAGGGTGGTGAATCTGTGGAATTCTTTGGCACAGATGGCTGTGGAGGCCAAGTCAATGGATATTTTTAAGGCAGAGATAGATAGATTCTTGATATAGTGCGGGTGTCAGGGGTTATGAGGAAAAGGCAGGAGAGTGGGGTTGAGAGGCAGAGATAGATCAGCCATGATTGAATGGCGGAGTAGACTTGAAGGGCCGAATGGCCTAATTCTGCTCCTATCACTTATGAACTTATGACCAATTCTGTTAGAGAAGTTCAACTGGTCTTGAGGACAAATATCTCCCCTCGATGTTAGGGATCGTGCTTGTAAAAGCATTATACAGTGTAGCATTTAAAAAATCGAATATATAACATATAAGCCTCTTTCCATTCTATTTAGTTTAGTTTAGTTTAGACATTCAGCGTGGAAACAGGCACTTCAGTTCACCGAGTCCGTGCCGACCTGCAATCCCCGCACACTAACGCTAAACTACACACACTAGGGACAATTCACAATCACACCAAGCCAATGACCCTACAAACCTGTATGTCTTTGGAGTGTGGGAGAAAACGGGAGAACCCGGAGAAAACCCACGCTGGTCATGGGGAGAACGTGCAAACTCCATACGGACAGCACCTGTAGTCAGGATCGAGCCCGGGTCTCTGGCGCTGTAAGGCAGCAACTCTACCGCTGCACCACCATGACACCCTTCACACTGACAATGTTACCTTTCAGTCCCTTTGCCCTTTTTCTATTCATCTGGCTCCCTGTTAAATAATACACAGTCGCCATTTTGGCGGCATTTTCAAGTCCCGGTTGTTGTGAGTGCTGGGATTTTGACCTGACCGTGTAGGCCCATTGTCCTGGCGGCGTTGCAGGGTCGGCCTGGCCAAGCGTTGCCGCGGTGTCCTCCGCCGGTGCTCCACCGCTGTAGGCCACGTCCGGTCCAGGTGCTCAGCCTATTGGAACAGCGCCCGGTCCAGCCCTGAGCCATTTTCCTTCCTTCTGTACCTGTGGCATGACCAACTCGCTGAACGCATTATTCACAACATTTATCAACATCCCCGATGCTCCGTAGTAAGTTAACTATCAGCTCTATCTGTTGGGACAGCATGGGCGAGTTGGGCTGAAGGGTCTGTTTCTGTTCTGTTTAACTTTATGGCTTATACAAGGACTTTTCCCATGGATGCTCTGCATGGGCCACACCAGTGTTAAGTGTCAACTCATATTGAAGCTGCCTTAATCAGAAGATAACAGTCAGCAAAGCTTCACATATTCCTGGGATCGTCTCCAGATTGAATAAAATGTATTCTACAATGAAATTCCTTCATTCGATACGATACGTTACAATACGAAACAATAGAATTTTATTTATCACAGGAGGGAAAATGATCTGTCAACAGTCATAAAAACACAAGATACATGAAAAATTAAATTAAAGCGATGAGTGGAAAGGATTGGGGATGTGCAAAGATTGGGGAGGGGGGGAAGGTGGGGGGGGGAAGTCTACCCCACGACAGATAGGGGAGGAGTTGTACAGTTTGATAGCCACAGGGAAGAAGGATCTCCTGTGGCGTTCTGTCCTGCATCTTGGTGGAACCAGTCTGTTTATGAATGTACACAAAATTGCTGGGGAAACTCAGCGGGTGCAGCAGCATCTATGGAGCGAAGGAAATAGGCGACGTTTCGGGCCGAAACCCTTTTTCAGACTGATGGGGGGGGGGGGGGGGGGGGGGGGGAGAAAGAAGGAAAAGGGGAGGAGGAGGAGGAGCCCGAGGGTGGGCGGATGGGAGGGTGGGAGGAGACAGCTAGAGGGTTAAGGAAGGGGAGGAGACAGCAAGGGCTAGCAAAATTGGGAGAATTCAATGTTAATGCCATACGGACGCAAGGTCCCCAGACGGAATATGAGGTGCTGTTCCTCCAATTTCCGCTGTTGCTCACTCTGGCAATGGAGGAGACCCAGGACAGAGAGGTCGGATTGGGAATGGGAGGGGGAGTTGAAGTGCTGAGCCACCGGGAGTTCAGGTAGGTTATTGCGTTGCTGAATGTACTCCTCAGGTTGACCAGTGTGTCATGGAGGGGGTGAGCTGTATGGTTCAAGATGCTCCGCAGTTTGAGAAGCATCCTCCCCTCCAGCCTTCCTGATGAGTTTGTTAATCCAGTTGACCTCCGCGGCCTTCGCCCCGCTGCCCCAGCACACGACAGCGAAGAAGATGGCACTGGCTTCCACGATTGGTAGAACATCTGCAGCATCTTACTGCAGATGTTGAAGGAGCGGAGCCCTCTCAAAAAGTCCAGCCGGCCCTGACCCTTCTTGTACAGGGCCTCAGCGTTCCTGGACCAGTCCAGTTTGCTGTCCAGGCAAAGTCCAAGGTATTTGTACTCCCTGGTAAACTGCACATCCACACCATTGACGGAGACGGAGGACAGGGGTGTTCCTCTCCTCCAAAAGTCCACCTTTCTACTGGTCTGCTGGTGAATGGAATCAGAAGTTATCCTGCGTGGGTTTTACCCGGGATCTCCAGTTTCCTCCCACACTCCAAAGCCGCGCAGTTTTGTAGGTGAGCTGTCTTCTGTAAATTGTCCCTGTGTGTAGGATAGATCTAGTGTACGGGGTGATCATTGGTCGATGCAGACTCAGAGGGCCGAAAGGCCTGTTACCACGCACCATGTCTAAAACTATGTACGTGTTGTATTTAAGTCAAGCATTTGTAAGCTGGGGAGGACCTGTCATGTTCAGTGAGCAGATTTGTTAATAACTTCACCCTTTTCAGAAAAAACATAAAATAACAATTTAAGAGGGAGTTAGATGTGGCCCTTGTGGCTAAAGGGATCAGGGGGTATGGAGAGAAGGCAGGTACGGGATACTGAGTTGGATGATCAGCCATGATCATATTGAATGGCGGTTGTGGCTCGAAGGGCCGTATGGCCTACTCCTGTACCTATTTTCTATGCTTCTATGTTAACAATGGTCTTACAGTGTGTAACATAAAAAACTGCCTCATCTTGATTTTTGTCCCTCCCCCCCAAATGGCTTCGGTCACAAGCATTTGATTCTTTTTTATAATCGGGAACTTTCAAGGGGAATTGGATTGTTTTTCTTCAGAAATTCTGCGGGAAGTAAATGCCTGCATCATTCCAAGTGTTAATCCATGTTAAACATACAGGTTGGGAGCCAAATCATTTTTTCTTTCACAATTAACAGACACAGCGATTTAACAAGCACTGACTGCAAGGTAGCCAAGCCAAGCCCAGAGGACTCTGCAGGAACCCAGAGCAGCACTTTCCTCACTGGTCCACCCAGAACCCCTGTGCAGTTCTCATTATCTTTCTCAATCAGCCTTTGAAACTACTTAGTTTACAGGGTGCTCAAGGGGACCGTGCAAAATGCGTGGTTATTTTTTGCAAATTGAAAACAAATCCAAGGTTAGAGAAAGATAACATTTTCGTTCCAAGAATAATAAAAAAAATCGCAAGATGCCCATTGTCGCACTGTCCGCTGTGAACAGTTGATTATTTAATCCCCCTCGCTTTTCGAGCTATCATAGATTCCCCTCTGGGTTGTTTTTATTCCCCTCCATCCCAGCAGCACCTTATCACCATTTTTCTACCTGCTAATAAACCCGTCTGCCAATGAATTCTTTCAGATGAGATGAAAGGGTCACGTCTTAACTCTGTTCCTCTCCCCTCGGGTGCTCATGTTCATAAGTAATAGGAGCACAATTAGCCCATTCGGCCCATCAAGTCTACTCCGCCATTCAATCATGGCTGATCTCATGTTCTGTGCTCTCTATTATTTGTATGGCTGTATGGCCACCACATATTTCACTGAACCAATTGGTACATGTGACAAATAAATGTATCTTGTATCTTGTATCTTGCTTTCCCCCTCAAACCCATTCTCCTGCCTTCTCCCCATAACCCCTGACACCCGTGCTATATCAAGAATCTATCTATCTCTGCCTTAAAAATATCCATTGACTTGGCCTCCACAGCCGCCTGCGGTAATGAATTCCACAGATTCACCACCCTCTGGCTGAAGAAATTCCTTCTCATCTCCTTTCTCATGGTACGCCCTTTTATTCTGATGCTATGGCCTCTGGTCCTAGACTCTCCCAATAGTGGAAACATCCTCTCCACATACACTCTATCCAGGCCTTTTTCACTATTTGATAGGTGCTGCCTGATCTGTCAAATATCACCAGCATTTTTGGTTTACAATTCTGAAGGTGGGTTCTGGACTGAAAGTGTTATTCTCGGGATTTAGAATTCAATAGTTTGTTCGGCAGCATCACTGGCGGGCAAGGATAAGCAACATTTTGGCTCAGGGCCCTTCTTCAACTTTGCATTCCTTCCCCCAGCCTCACATTTCCCAACACTTCAATCTTCACACCTCTGACCTGGGTCCACCATCTACTTGTCAACTCCTCCCCCTACACCTGTATCAACCTGCTACTGGCCAGGCTTTGTCCTGTCTCTCCATTCATCAAGCTTTCTCTAATCCCCTCCCTTCCTGCCTCACCTCCAACATAATCAGTCTGAAGAAGGATCCTAACGGAATTCTTACGGAATTCTAAGTCTTCACTTCCCTCCCGCACCACCCCCTCCCCGGGCACTTTCCGTTGCAACCGCAAGAAATGCAACACCTGTCCCTTCACCTCTCCCCTCGACTCCATTCAAGGACCCAAGCAGTCGTTCCAGGTGCGACAAAGGTTCACCTGTATCTCCTCCAACCTCATCTACTGCATCCGCTGCTCTAGATGTCAGCTGATTTACATCGGGGAGACTAAGCGGAGGTTGGGCGATCGTTTCGCCGAACACCTCCGCTCAGTCCGCAATAACCAACCTGACCTCCCGGTGGCTCAGCACTTCAACTACCCCTCCCATTCCCAATCCGACCTCTCTGTCCTGGGTCTCCTCCATTGCCAGAGTGAGCACCAGCGGAAATTGGAGGAACAGCACCTCATATTCCACCTGGGTAGCTTGCGTCCTTATGGCATTAACATTGAATTCTCCCAATTTTGCTAGTCCTTGCTGTCTCCTCCCCTTCCTTAACCCTCCAGCTGTCTCCTCCCACCCGCCCGCCCTCGGGCTCCTCCTCCTCCCCTTTTCCTTCCTTCTCCCCCCCCACCCCCCATCAGTCTGAAGAAGGGTTTCGGCCCGAAACGTCGCCTATTTCCTTCGCTCCATAGATGCTGCTGCACCCGCTGAGTTTCTCCAGCAATTTTGTGTACCTCCTAACGGAAAATGTTGGTTATCCATCGACTATCCATTTCCTCCAGAGATGATATCTGACAGTTATTCTAGCACTGGGCTGTACTGGTGGAGTTTAGAAGGATGAGGGGAAGGGGACCTCATTGAAACGTACCGACTAGTGAAAGGCCTGGATAGAGTGGATGTGAAGAGGATATTTCCACTAGTGGGAGAGTCTAGGACCAGAGGTCATAGCCTCAGAATTAAAGGACTTTCCATTAGAAAGGAGATGAGAAAGAATTTCAATAGTGAGAGGGTGGTGATTCTGTGGAATTCATTGTCACAGAAGGCTGTGGAGGCCAAGTCAATGGATATTTTTCAGGCAGAGATAGATAGATTCTTGATTAGTACGGGTGTCAAGGGTTATGGGGTAAAGGCAGGAGAATGGGGTTTGGAGGGAGAGATAGATCAGCCATGATTGAATGGCAGAGTACACTTTTAAAGATACGGCACGGAAACAGGCCCTTTCGGCCCACCGAGTCTGCGCCGACCAGCGATCCCCGCACATTAACGCTATCCTATACCCACTAGGGACAATTTTTCCATTTACCAAGCCAATTAACCTACATACCTGTACGTCTTTGGAGTGTGGGAGGAAACCCACGCAGGTCACGGGGAGAACGTACAAACTCCGTACAGACAGCACCCGTAGTCAGGATCGAACCCGGGTCTCCGGCACTGCATGCGCTGTAAGGCAGCAACTCTATCGCTGCGCCACCGTGACCGCCTGTGATGTGGGGGGGAATGGCCTAATTCTGTCCCTATCACTTATGAACATGATGTGTTTACTCAAGAATCCAGTGGCTGCAATTCCTTTATACTACAGTAGTTTGTTTCTTTTATTCTGACAGTGGTTATTTTTATGGTGCTTGTGACGTTGGTGATTCACAGTATCTGGGGAACACCAGCCCTTATTGTTTATTATTTAAAACAAGTGGGAATTACGGTGTGCGCTGCCCGATACAGTTCCCTTCTCTCCGCATATTTTGTGGTTTCAACTTATAGATTTTGGCATTCCACAATGTTACACCCTTTGATTTGATTTAAAATTTAGAGTGATGTTGTATTTTCTGCAGAATTATACAACCACTGGATTTGAAGATAGACACAAAAAGTTGGAGTAACTCAGCAGGACAGGCAGCATCTCTGGAGAGAAGGAATGGGTGACATTTCAGGTCGAGACCCTTTCTTCAGATTAGGGGAAAGGGAAACAAGAGATATAGATGATGATGTAGGGAGATAAAGAACAATGAATGAAAGATATAAAAGTAATGACAATAAAGGAAACAGGCCATTGTTAGCTGTTTGTTGGGTGAAAACGAGAAGCTGGTGTGACTTGGGTGGGGAAGGGATAGAGAGAGAGGGAATACCATGGCTTCCTGAAGTTAGAGAAATCAATACTCATACCACTGGGATGTAAGCTGCTCAAGCGAAATATGAGATGCTGTCCCTCAGGTTTGTGTTTAGCCTCACTCTGACAATGGAGGAGACCTAGGACAGAAAGGTCTGTGTGGGAATGGGAAGGAGAATTAAAGTGTTTAACAACCGGGAGATCAGGTAATAATAATAATAATGGATGGGATTTATATAGCGCCTTTCTAATACTCAAGGCGCTTTACATCGCATTATTCATTCACTCCTTAGTCACACTCGGTGGTGGTAAGCTACTTCTGTAGCCACAGCTGCCCTGGGGCAGACTGACGGAAGCGTGGCTGCCATTCTGCGCCTACGGCCCCTCCGACCACCACCAATCACTCACACACGTTCACACACATTCACACACAGGCAAAGGTGGGTGAAGTGTCTTGCCCAAGGACACAACGACAGTATGCACTCCAAGCGGGATTCGAACCGGCCACCATCCGGTCGCCAGCCGAACACTTAGCCCATTGTGCCATCTGTCGTCCCTGTGTTCAATGAAACGATCTGGATGTCGAAAGAGAAATAGACCTAATGTTTCAGGTCAAAGACTTTTCATCATATGGTTCAATGATCAGATCATTACAGTTAGACCAGCAACCTGGATGTTTACTTGTTCGTTCTCCATAGTTACCGCCTGATTTGAAGAGTATATGCAGCATATTCAGTTTTGCCATAGCAATCCATTTGCTTACATATACCTTGTTGGAATGGGCGTAGAAGACAGTGGGTGGCACGGTGGCACAGTGGCAGTGTTGCTGCCTTTCAGGGCCCGAGACCCGGGTTTGATCCTGACTATGGGTGCCACCAGTGCAGAGTTTATATGTTCTCTTCATGACCTGCGTGGGCTTTCTCCGGTATCTCCGGTTTCATCCCACACTACATAGACGTACAACTTTGTAGGTTCATTGGCTTGGTATAAGTGTAAATTGTCGCTAGTGTGCGTAGAATAGTGTTAGTGTGTGGGGTTGGTGTGGACTCGGAGGGCCGGAGGGTCTGTTTCCACGCTGTATCTCTAAATTAAACTAAACTAAGAGACTATGCAAGGATGTTACCTGAATATGTGAGCTTCAGTGTAGGGAGAGGTTGAAATGGCTGGCATATATTTCTTTGGAGCATTAAAGGCTGAGAGGTGACCCTATTGAAGTGTACAAGATCATGAGGGGCATGATAAAGCAACAATCTTCACCATAGGGTAGAGGATTCTAAATCTAGGGGGCATAGGCTTAAGGTGATAGGAGTGAGATTTAAGTGGGACTTCAGCACCTGGAGTATGAGACCGCATCTGGAGTGTTGCGTGCAATTTTGGTCTCCAAATTTGAGGAAATACTTTATTTCCATTGAGGGAGTGCAGCGTAGGTTCTCCAGGTTAATTCCCAGGATGGCGGGACTGATGTATGATGAAAGAATGGGTCGACTGGGCTTGTATTCGCTGGAATTTCGAAGGATGAGAGGGTATCTTACAGAGACATATGAAATTCTTAGAGGATTGGACAGGCTAGATGCGGGATAAATGTTCCCGATGTTGGGGAAGTCCAGAACCAGGGGTCACAGTTTCAGAATAAGGGGTAGGCCATTTAGGACTGTGAAGAGGAAAATCTTTTTCACCCAGAGAGTTGTGAATCTGTGGAATTCTCTGCCACAGAAGGCGGTGGAGGCCAATTCACTGGATGTTTGTTGTTGTTTGTCCTTCGTAGTCGAAGAAGACCATGACTTCAGTGTTTTTATTTATGGGTCCGGAGGTGGCTGGTGAGACCAAGAGGGAGTTAAAGGCCTGTCCCACTTGGCCGACATTTACGTGACAGGCCGTGCGTGTGTCCCGTGTGACTGTCGCGCATGTCATCATGCTTCCGCACAGCCGCCTGCAGTGCGTGATGTCATTTGAATACCCAGTTTATGATATTTGCCCAGTTCGGCACGGACTTGTAGAGCTGAGATGGCCTGTTTCCGTGCTGTAATTGTTATATGGTTATATGTTATATGATATTTATGGTGATTTTCTAAAATGTTCCAGTTTCTTGAGTGGTGCTAGCAATTGGAAAAACTGCAGATGGAATGCCCCTATTCAAAAAAAGAGGTGTATGAAAAGTAGCAAGCTGCAGACCAAATTAATCTGTGGGAAGGAACTGCAGATGCTGGTTTAAATTGGAGATAGACACAAAATGCAGGAGCAACTCGGCGGGACCGGCAGCATCTCTGGAGAGAAGGAATGGATGATGTTTCAGTCTGAAGAAGGGCCTCGACCCGAAACGTCACCCTGTCCCACTTGGCCGTCATTTGCGCGACAGGCCGGTGGCGCGTGAAGATTTCGTGCAGGGCAAAATCCTGGCGCGCAGCGTGATACCGCGCTCAACTCCACACTCCTCCACGCCACTCCATGCGCCCGTCCTGCACTACCCGCACGCTACCAGGTTGCGTAAATGGCACGCAAATGATGGCGAAGTGGGACAGGCCCTTTAGATTTAGCTCTCAGGGCTAAAGGAATCTAGGGATATGGGGAAAAAAGCCAGAAATGGGTACTGATTTTGGATGATCAACCATGATCATATTGAATGGCGGTGCTGGCTCGAAGGGCCGAATGGCCTACTCCTGCATCTATGTTCTATGTTTCTAACATTGTCACTCAGAATTTTCACTCAGAAAAAAGTCCGTATCTGGAACGAGCTGCCAGACGAAGCTATAGCAGCGGATACAATTACAACTTACAAAAGACTTTTGGACAGATATATGAATGGGAAGGGATTAGAGGGCAAAGGGCCAAATGCAGGCAAATGTGACTGGTGCAGTATACCAGCATGGTCAGTATGGACAAGCGGGGCTGAAGGGCCTGTTTCTGGGCAGTGTGGCTCTCTTATGATGGGCGCTGCACTGTGCTTCCAAGGTTGGCTATATTTAAGTCAATGGAATCAAATTTTTGGAGAACAGGGATCAACGCACAAATTGTAATGTGTAGGAAGGAACTGCGGATGCTGGTTTAAACCGAAGATAGACATTAAAAAGCTGGAGAAACTCAGCGGGTCAGGCAGCATCTCTGGAGAGAAGGAACAGGTGACGTGTCGGGTCGAGACCCCTCTTCAGACCCAAAAATACTAGATGGCAATAAAAGCTGTCCTACTATAAACAGTACGATCGCCAGATACCTTCATTCCCTCAATAGTAAAATGCCAATGATCTCAACTTTGAATGCATTCCTCCACTAATCACAAGGGGCAAGAGCTACCTGACCCTAGGTCGATTTGCATCCAGCCATTTGTGCTAAGCTTCGTATACATTGCACAATTACTGCAAAACGACTCAATATTCCCACAATAAAGTATCTTATATATTGCAGCACAGAATGGTGATCAAACACAGTGATAAAGTGCTTAATCAACTGAATAGCACAGCATAAGTTACACAATAAACTGTGAAGATTTAGGAGTTAGATCAGCCTGTGTCTAGCTGGCCGGGCTCAGAACTTTATTCATGCCAAAGTAATTTGCTAGTGTTCTCTCTTTAGTTTCGTTTTGAGATGCAGCTCGGAAACAGGCCCTTCGGCCCACCGAGTCCGCGCCGACCATTGATCACCCTCACGCCAGTTCCATTTTCGCATCCTACACACTCAGGGGCAATTCACAGAAGTTAATTAACCTACAAACCTGACGTCTTTTGCATGTGGGCAGAAACCGGAGCTCCCAGAGAAAACCCACGCAGTCACAGGGAGAACGCTCAAACTCTGCACAGACAGCAGGATCGAACCCGGATCTCGGGCGTTGTGAGGAAGCAGCTCTACTGCTGCGCCACCATGCAGCGTTGGATCAACTTCTGGATCAATGTCTGGTGGTTCATTGTCCACAGTAAGTTTGATGTTTATTGTTTATTGTTCAATTTTGACATATCTGTTCATTAAATACTCTGCACCCAATCAATTTAACCTGAACTGTGTTCCAATTGTAGCCAACAATGGAACTGGCAGACTGGCAGATTTACTTAAACTATTCCCTACACAGAAGGTGCTGTAAATGCATAAAGACACAAAGTACTGGTGTAACTCAGTGGGCCAGGCAGCATTTCTGGAGAGCATGGATAGGTGACGTTTTGGGTCGAGACCCTTCTTCAGAACATCTCTGGAGAACGTAGATTTCGGGTCAGAAGGAAGGTCCCGACCCGAATCCTCACCTCTTTATGTTCTCTAGAGGCGATGCGTGACCCGCTGCATTACTCCAGCACCGTGTATCCCCATGTGTAAACCAGCTCCTGCAGTTCCTTGTTCCCACATGGTAAATGCATATATCAATTTTTCAAAACCGGCATTATATAAGCTCCATAAACCATTCAGAACCATTAAGTACACAATGAAACCGCACTATTTGCTACTATAAACTAATCAGTGATTTAACCTGCGCTGCACAGCAGCTGTAAACTATACTGTAAAAGCACTCTAAATTGTCCAGTACAAATACTATAAATTTTATGTTAACCACTGTAATGCGAACAAAATAAACCCATAAACTGTAAAATAAACTATTATTAGCTACTCAGTATTCTGAAGCCTTCACAATACGACTGCTGAAATAAATACTGGCCAGCCAGAATAGACTGCACTGTGTAACTAACATAGAGTAATCTTGTTAAACTATCAAAACCAACTCAAGATTTCTAATACAAATGCCCATTTAACTATTTGGAGATACTCAGTTCAGTTAATACTCCCGACACGTTGTAATTGTTATCATCAGCCGAGTATAATTTAGTTTAGTTTAGAGATACGGCGGCGAAACAGGCCCTTCGGCCCGCCGGGCCCGTGCCAACCAGCGACCCCCGCACTTAAACACTGTCCTAGTCCCACACTAGGGACAATTTACAATTACACCAAGCCAATTGATATATACAAACCCGTACGCCTTTGAAGTGTGGGAGGAAACCGGAGATCCCGGGAAAAACCCACGCAGTCACGGGGAGAACGTGCAAAGTCCGCACTGACAGCGCCCGTAGTCAGCATCGAACACGGGTACCTGGCGCTGTAAGGCATCATGCCGATTACACCTCAAGAACCATGCGATAGCTAATGAATAAATTACTATAGACTATTCAATTAAGTAAAATAAAACTACAGAGATGAACCTATATTGCATAATTACATCAAAACTAATGAATATTACCACACCAAAGTACCTGATATAATCACTATAAATTAATATAGACAGCAGAGAGCAATGATCTGAGGTTATCCATCGACACAGTTATAAAATGTACTGTCTAACCACAATGAATTGCACACTACAATGACTACAAGTTGCATGATCCGCCATCAATAACCTATTAGGTGCAAGTACTCGATATGTCCACTGGTCAATAAATATATTGACTGCTGCAAAACAAAAGTTACAGATTTCAAGCACTGCGAACAAGTACTCCCTATTGTCATTGTAAACACTATGGTGGCTAGAAATCCACTAACTTAGTTTAGTTAGTCAAGAGAGTTTATTGTCATGTGTCCCAGATAGGACAATGAAATTCTTGCTTGCTGCAGCACAACAGAATATTGTAAGCATAAATACAGATCAGATCAGTGTGTCCATATACCATAGAATATATATATATACACACATAAATAAACAGATAAAGTGCAATAAGCTGTTATAGTTCAGAGTTTGTTTGAAGTTGTGTTTAATAGTCTGTGGGGAAGAAGCTGTTCCTGAATGTTGCAGATTTCAGGCTCCTGTACCTTCTACCTGATGGCAGCGGAGAGATGAGTGTGTGGCCAGGATGGTGTGGGTCCTTGATGATGCTGCCAGCCTTTTTGAGGCAGCGACTGCGATAGATCCCTTCGATGCTGGGGAGGTCAGAGCCGATGATGGACAGGGCAGTGGTCACAACTTTCTGCATTCTTTTCCGCTCCTGGACGCTCAAGTTGCCGAACCAAGCCACGATGCAACCAGTCAGCATGCTCTCTACTGTGCACCTGTAGAAGTTCGAGAGAGTCCTCCTTGACAAACCGACTCTCCGTAATCTTCTCAGGAAGTAGAGGCGCTGATGTGCTTTCTTTATAACTGCATCAGTGTTCTCGGACCAGGAAGGATCTTCGGAAATATGCACGCCCAGGAATTTGAAGTTCTTGACCCTTTCCACCATCACCCGTTGATATAAACGGGACTGTGGGTCCCCATCCTACCCCTTCCAAACTCCACAATCAGTTCCTTGGTTTTGCTGGTGTTGAGAGCCAGGTTATTGTGCTGGCACCATTTGGTCAATTGGTCGATCTCACTTCTATACTCTGACTCGTCCCCATCAGTGATTCATCCCACAACAGTGGTGTCGTCGGCGAACTTGATAGAAACATAGAAAATAGGTGCAGGAGGAGGCCATTCGGCCCTTCGAGCCAGCACCGCGATTCATTGTGATCATGGCTGATCGTCCCCTATCAATAACCCGTGCCTGCCTTCTCCCCATATCCCTTGACTCCACTAGCCTCTAGAGCTCTATCTAACTCTCTCTTAAATCCATCCAGTGACTTGGCCTCCACTGCCCTCTGTGGCAGGGAATTCCATAAATTCACAACTCTTTGGGTGAAAACGTTTTTTCTCACCTCAGTCTTAAATGACCTCCCCTTTATTCTAAGACTGTGGCCCCTGGTTCTGGACTCGCCCAAAATTGGGAATATTTTTCCTGCATCTAGCTTGTCCGGTCCTTTTATAATTTTATATGTTTCTATAAGAACCCCCTCATCCTTCTAAACTCCAGTGAATACAAGCCTAGTCTTTTCAATCTTTCCTCATATGACAGTCCCGCCATCCCAGGGATCAATCTCGTGAACCTACGCTGCACTGCCTCAATCATAAGGACGTCCTTCCTCAAATTAGGAGACCAAAACTGTACGCAATACTCCAGATGTGGTCTCACCAGATCTGATGATGGTGACCATTGATGATGGAGTTCGCACTATGGCTGGCTACACAGTCGTGAGTATAGAGTGAGTACAGCAGGGGGTTGAGCACGCAGCCTTGAGCTGCTCCAATGCCGATTGTTATCGAGGATGACACATTTCCACCAATACGGACAGACTGTGGTCTGTGGATGAGGAAGTCGATGATCCATTTGCAGAGGGATGCGCAGAGACCCAGATCTGAGAGCTTGGTAACCAGCTTGGAGGGGATGATGGTGTTAAACGCCGAGCTGTAGTCAATGAATAACAGCCTGACATATGAGTTTCTGTTGTCCAAGTGGTCCAGAGCGGAGTGGAGGGCCAGTGAGATCGCATCCATCGGTTGTGGCGGTAAGCGAACTACAGTGGGTCCAGGTTTTTGTCGAGGTATGAGTGGATTTGCGCCATAATCAGCCTCTCAAAGCACTTCATCACCACAGACGTTAGTGCCACTGGTCGATAGTCATTGAGGCACGTCACCTTGCTCTTCTTGGGCGCCGGTATTATTGATGCCCTTTTAAAGCAGGTGAGAACCTCAGACATCAGAAGTGAGAGGTCGAAAATGTCCGTAAAAACTCCAGCCAGTTGGCCCGCACATGTTTGTAAAACACGCCTGGGTATGCCATCAGGTCCAGCGCCTTTCCGAGGGTTCACCCCTCTGAAGGAGCTTCTGTCGTTGGCCTCTGTGACTGTGACTGAAATACCATCACGGCGAATGGGGGCTTGGGAAGGCACATCAGTGTTCTCCCTATCAAAGCATGCGTAAAATGCATAGAGCTTGTCAGGGAGTGATGCTTCGCTGACATTTGAGCTGACTCCTGATTTCGCCTTGTAGGAGGTGATTGCATTCAAGCCCTGCCACAGAGCAGAAACAGGCCCTGCGACCCACCAACTCCGGACCGACCAGCGATCCCCGCACGCTAACACTATCCTCCGCACACTTGGGATAATTTTACATTGATACCAAGCCAAACCTGTACTTCTTTGGAGTGTGGAAGATCTCAGAGGAAACCCACTTGGTCACAGGGAGAACGTACAAACTCCGTACAGACAGCACCCATAGTCGGGAACGAACCCGAGTCCCTGGCTCTGTACTCTACTGTTGCGCAACTGTGCTGCCCAACTCTTGATCAACAACTCAGACTCGTGAGTTCAGATCCCACCACCGCCACTATGGCTAATCATCTGGAATATAACAACGTGTCTTAGCAATGACCATCATAAAAATTATAGGAATGCCTTAAATGGTATTGGTACAGTGGCTTGCAAAAGTTTTCATACCCCTTGAACTTTCCCACATTTTGTCACGTTACAACCACAAACGTAAATGCATTTTATTGGGATTTTATGTGATAGACCAACACAAAGTGGTGCATAATTGTGAAGTGGAAGGAAAATGATACATGGTTTTCAAATTTTTTTACACAATTATGCGCCACTTTGTGTTGGTCTATCACATAAAATCCCAATAAAATACATTTACGTTTGTGGTTGTAACGTGACAAAATGTATTCAAGGGGTATGAAAACTTTTGCAAGCCACTGTATTGGTTTATTATTGTCACGTGTACCAAGATGCTGTGAAAAAACTTTTCTCTTGCGTGCTATCCAGGTAAAACATACTTCAACACAATCAAACCATGCAAAATATAACGCTGTAGCGACAAAGGAAATACAGGTAAATAATTGGGCAGCACGGTGGCGCAGCAGTAGAGTTGCTGCTTTTCAACGCCAGAGGCCCAGGTTCAATCCTGACTACGGGTGCTGTTTGTACAGAGTTTGCAAGTTCTCCCCGTGACCTGCGTGGGTTTCCACCCACACTCCAAAGACTCGCAGGAGTTTAGAAGAATGAGAGGGGACCTCATTGAAACAGACAGAATAGTGAAAGGCTTGGATAGTATGGGATGTGGAGAGAATGTTTCCACTAGTGGGAGAGTCTAGAACTAGAGGTCATAGCCTCAGAATTAAAGGACGTTCTTTTAGGAAGATGAGGAGACATTTCTTTAGTCAGGGGGTGGTGAATCTGTGGAATTCTTTGCCACAGAAGGCTGTGGAGGAAATGTCTGTGGATATTTTTAAGGCAGAAATAGATCAATTCCTGATTAGTACAGGTGTCAGAGGTTTTGGGGAGAAGGAAGGAGAATGCGGATAGGAGGGAGAGATACAGTAGATCGGCCATGATTGAATGGCGGAGTAGACGGGCCAAATGGCCTACTTCTGTTCCTATCACTTATGACCTTATGAAGTACAGGTTTGTAGGCTAATTGGCTTGGTAAAATTGTGCGTTGTCCCTAGTGTGTGTATGATAGTGTTAGTGTGCGGGCATCGCTGGTCGGCTCGGTCTCAGTGGGCCGAAGGGCCTGTTTCCGCGCTGAATCTCTAAACAAAACTAAAATTGGGTATCAGGTGTACATCCTAAGCTTATCAGATATCCATTCAAGAATCTGATACCAGCCGAGATCCTTCTTGAGACTGAGTCAGGGGATAGGAAGACATAAGAGACGTGGAAGGGTAAGATGTGAAAATGACAGATCAAATGGCTGAAGCAGGATCTCAACCTGAAACATCACCCATTCCTTCTCTACAGAGTTGTTCCCTGTCCCGCTGAGTTCACTCCAGCATCTTGTATCTATCTTCAACTCCAAAGATGTACAGGTTTGTAAATTGTCCCTTGTGTGTAGGGATAGTGTTAGCATGTGGCGTTCGCTGGTCGGCGTGGACTCAGTGGGCCGGATATCTCTAAACTAAATAAACAAAAGAAAATGGCGCAATTAGACCGTACAACTTTCATTTATTAAAAAATCACTTAGCTAAATTAATTGTGATCATCTTTTGCAAAAGGGGTCATATTTTACCCACTGTTCTCTGCAATAAGTCTACAAGGCAGTAATGTTTCCACGTTGTTCTGAGCTTTGTAACCTTAAATGGAGCCAAATTGCAAAATGAGTAGGAAGGAACTGCAGCTGCTGGTTTAAACTGCAAATAGACACAGAAACATAGAAAATAGAAACATAGAAAATAGGTGCAGGAGGAGGCCATTCGGCCCTTCGAGCCAGCACCGCCATTCATTGTGATCATGGCTGATCGTTCCCTATCAATAACCCGTGCCTGCCTTCTCCCCATATCCCTTGACTCCACTAGCCCCCGGAGCTCTATCTAACTCTCTCTTAAATCCATCCCGTGATTTGACCTCCACTGCCCTCTGTGGCAGGGATCATTGCAATAGAATTGTTCATTTCAAATTGCAAATTGTTCATTGCAATAGAAAAAATAGCAGAAGACAATTCAGTACCATCACTAACTATTAGGCTATTTAACAGCTCCAATCTGCTCAATAAACCCGCCATGAATCGCCACAACTACCATTATATAACTCTAAATAAGTATAAATTGCTGGAAAGTAATTCACCTTTGAATTTGCAAATGCAGCCTTCATAACTGTTCAGTACAACTATAAACACCACAAAAATAATTCATGCTATAAGCACATCAACTACCTTAATCTGCTCACTACAGCAGTTGAAATTTGCAGTTTACAAGAAAAGTTTATCTTTTCAAC